>NW_027498961.1:0-105969 GCF_021521415.1 Bidens hawaiensis
CTCTGAACCTGTTTCATGGCATTAGTTGCAAACTTTGATGCCAACATTGTTGCACCAAATGAAGATGATGGGCGTCTCTAATCAGCACGCTTTCTTCATTAACCTCATCAGTGTCTTCATCATGAAGATCAACGTCATCATCGTCATCATCATTGTAATCTTGATAATCTTCATCTTCTTCTTCCTCCGTCTGGAGAATAAGCTTTCGTCTAGAATAGCGCCTCCAAGCAGCTTGAATAAAGCTCGCGGCCATGTTCTCCATTGTTGAGAATAGAATCTAAACGAGTGTTGAACTTGTCGACTATGAATTCGCCTGAATTGACTTGTGATGAACTTGACTTCGTCCGCGATTAACGCGAATGCTTCTACTTCTGTTAATGCTTTTACGGTTCGAGTAGATGGTGGTAAGTTACCTGCACATTTTTATCAGGATGAAAACATAAAAAACTTGTCCAATGATAAAAAAATGCCCTAAAAAGATGGAAATACATAGATATATGTGATTGATGGGTCAAATATATTATAGACTAAAAACTGTTTATCTTAGACGGGTAGTTAGAGTTAACTACTTTTCCCATAATACCCCTGATTACCTGCTGATTTTGGATCAAGGGCCCAAGTAAGCAGTTCTTCACACAAAAAATCACCTTCTTTTAAGAAACCTCGGTTGAAGAAACCGCTTCTACCACCGTCGGTGGTGACACTTTCCAACCGGCCACGAATGATGAACAGCATTTCATCGACGGGGTCGCCTTCCCTTAAAACATATGTGCATTCAGTGTAGAGACTTGGTTTAAGGCGCTCACATATGGCGTCCAGTAACCGTTCATCCATATTTGCAAACAATGGAACCTGAATGATTAACATTAGCAAGTGTTTTCTATGATTGATCTTGTAAGTTAACCAATTTACAGGGTTGGGTGTGTTAGTAACGGGTTTGAGTTGAAAGAGTCATTTTCTTAAGACAGACAGATTGCATAAAAATGTAAAGTTATTAACCAAAATGAATAACAAACTTTAAAAAAACTGTTTATTTAGGGTGATCTTGTAATTATAGTCATATTAGAAAAAGGTCAACATGGTCAAAGTCATGATTAATAATAACACTTCAGTTGTCACGTTATGAACTTATTACCCTAAATAAATAATTTTTCAGTTGAAAAGAATGTTTGTTTCACAAAATGGAGGTCCTTTTAGTACAGGTGGAGACTAACTGGACCGGATTAGATTTACTCCGCCAACAGTTTTTTTTCACTTTGTAAATTGTATAAAATTAATTGATAACCATGACTACAAAACAGTAATTTACAGTATGGAATATGGATAATTCAAATGATAATCACAAATATTTAGAAACCAGTTTGAATGCATTGAAAATACAATATTCACATGAGCATTCACATAGGAATATTTTTAGTTCACAACATTCACATGCATTCATTTGGTTCCTAACTATTTAGTGGTTTGCATTCGAACTACCCCTATTACATCTTTTTGTAAATTTCAACTATTTGACTTGTTTCCCATTTAGATTAATTATTTGATGACTCTTTTGACTTGTTTGAGATCCGTTCAAAATACATTCACTTCTTATGCAATTTGTCATACTAAGTGGAAACCAAGCGGGTCGGATTTGATTTACCCGTGAGCACTTTTGATCCATTTTGTGAATCTTATAAAATTAATTTAATAATTATGACTAAAAAGTATTATTAGGAGGACAGTTCCAATTGGGACCACAAATAGTTAGAAGTCCAATAACAGAATGTGAAAATAAAATTTTACACATGTGCACATATGAATCTTTTTAGTTCACAACATTCAACTGCATTCATTTGATTCCTGAATATTTAGTTGCCCCATTTGAACCAACCCTGTTACATCTTTTAGTGATTTTCAGCTATTTGACCCATTTGACTTGTTTCCATTTAGATGAATTAATTTCCAGACTCTTTTTGACTTGTTTGAGATCCATTCAAACATTCACTTGTTGTGCAATTTGTCATACGAAGTGGAAACCAGCCGGGTTGAGCTAGATTTACCCGTCAACACATTTTAATTTTATCCACTAGTAAATTTTATTAAAATTAATTTGATAACTATGACTGCAAAAACAATCTTATTACAGTATAGATAGCTCAAATGGGAATCATAAATATTTTGAAACCAAATGAATGCAATGAAAATACAGTATATACATGTGAATTCACATATGAAGATTTGTAGTTCACAACATTCACTTGCATTTATTTGATTCCTGAACATTTTGTGGTTCCCAATCCACCCGTTTGACTTGTATCCCATTTAGATAAAATATTTGATAAACCTTTTAACTTGTTTGAGATGAAATGCAAAGTATTATCCACATACAGATAAGTAAATCGATAGAAGTACATACCCTTTTGACTAAATTCAAACAAAGGTGTCTCTTGATATCCCTCCTAAGATCTTTTGGTAGACTCTGGACCAAACTCTCCTCATCTACGCCTCTTGTTTCCACCCATTTGTACTGATCATAGCGCCGTACTCTTTCTTTGAGTTCCTGAGGAAGCAACCTATGATGCATCCATTGTTCGGAGTCTCGCCTTTTGATCCTCATCTCCTCTAGCCGAACTGATAGGGATTGAAGATACGTCTATGAAACAACCAAAACATTTGTGCTCTTCAGAATTTATCATAATACCAAGGGACTTTTTATCTGTTAATCCAATTGTAAATTTCACGTTTTTGTCGTTGCATGTAAGAAATTTTTGTTTTACCATTGTCTGTAACTAAACTTTTATCACATGTAAATTGATGATATGGCACCCACTGTCAAAATTTTGGTGTCATTGTCAATATTTTACCAACTGGTTACTACCAATGGTTAAAACAAAAAGTGAAAAAAACACTTTTTTTTTCATACAAGAACATAAAAAGTATGAGTTACATTTCTTGTAATCAACCAAGATATGAACATAGACTCACCAGTTCAAGAAGTGGAAATTAAGTAAATGAGTAAATTTTGGTTATTTTTGGGTCAAGTCAACAAAAGCCATCCAAAGTGTATTCAAATGCAAAGAAACCTTCTCAATAGCTTAATAAGAAAAAAAGTAGATTATTTCTGTAAAAATATAGTTTTTGTAGTTATATTTTAGGACTTTCAAAAATAAACATGCTAAAAGTTCAAAAAACTTTTCCCTTCTTAAAGCAAGCCCCTTTGACCTGCTACTCAACTCGCCTAGGGGTGTAAACGAACCAAGCCACCCGTGAGCTACCTGAGATCGGCTCGCTAATAGCTCAATCGAGCCAAGCTTAAACAAGCTCGAGCCCAAAAGCAAGGCTGTTTAATAAATGATCCCGAGCTGGCTCGCCAGCCTATTACTTATATAGTATATTTGATATATATTTATATTATTATTTTTATTATTATATACATAATTATGATAAAAATAACTGAAAAACATATTATGTTATATATGAAACTTTTAATCATAAATATTTTATAAAATAATTAGGAATGTATATAAAAATTAATATATAATAAACAAGATGAGCTAGAGCTTGAAAAAATGAGTCACAGGCCGAGCTCGAGCTTGAGCTTGGCTCAGCTCGTTTATACCCCTAAACTAACCTAGCCTGTCATAATTCAAAAAAGCTACCCTTCAAGTCCTTTCTTACCTGCATGTTGCCAATTAGTAGCGCAAAAAGTATGAGCCCAGAAATTGCAATTATGATTGAGAAAATAATTTCTTTAGCATAGGTACTGGTTTCAAGCCCCTGACCGAGTGTACTGTTAAGCACCATGTACAAAATATAATAAATCAGTGAGGCACAAATAACTAACAAACTAGTGAGATTAAGAATAGCTTGCAAATTTACGCATCAATGGGTCAAACAGGCATGAAAGATGTCTAAATCGTTTTATTCAAAGATTTACTTTTTCTTTATTACATCAAAATTGTTTTAATCATGATTAGAGCATTATTAGTTTATAACAAAATTTAAAAGTGAGCACAAGAGTATTTGTGGTCAACCAAACATGGTGTGCTTAGCATATTAACAATGCATGTTCCAATCCAAACATGTTTGACCTATTACCTAACCCAGCCGACCGTCTCATGAGCCCATACCACCTCTACTGGCATCATGGCCTCATAGATAACCATAACTTGACATAACAAAGAAAATTCGCTTACCTCAAGTTTCTCAAGCCCCACCACAAACAATAGCAATATTTAGATATAAATTGTTCAGACGAATCAACTTCAGATTGTACAGCTTGTAAGTAAATCCCATAATCAAATTCTCCATAGGACTCATTTTCAAGACAATGTTCATCAAGAATGGCTTTACTCACACTCATCCAGGCTTTGTAACCGTCTGTTCTTTCATGTCCACAGTATAAATAATCTATTTCACATTCCTTTTCTTTTATACAAGCTTGCTCCCAACATGAACTTTTACGTTCCACAGCTAACAGATACCAGAAAGCCCCAAAAATCTGTTATATCACTTGTATTAGATATTTCATTATTAAGATAACTTATACTTTACCCTCATATAATGGTTGCACATGGTATGAAATTGATTATCTAAAACTGATTACTTGATCCCCACAAACCAATTATTTAAAAATTAAAAACCACTTATCCAAACATCCGGTTCGTATACAAGCCTAGATATAACTGATGCTTAGGTCGAATGATTGAAACAATCTGGGATCAAAGAAACTTACATGACCAGCAAGAACAAACCAAACCAGATAATATGCTGCACCAGCCCAAGCGGTTTCAGTAATGACACCAACGGTTTTTTTGAGCTCTGAAAACAGTGGTAGTATACGAATGGACCTGGGAATGTATTGCACAATTACAATCCAAAATAAAACATTTTTTGTACCCAACACACCCGATCCCTGTGTCTCATGAAGAAACCTCCAAACTACAATCTGCAAATGAACCGTCAAATAAGATCATCGTTAAAATGAACATGGATTTTCTGATAGCTAGGCCTGTAAATGAACCAAACGTTCAGTCACCCATTCATATGCTCATTTATTTAATAAATGAAAAACATGAACACAAATTTTGTTCATTAAGTTAGTTGAACGAGCATGAAGACATGTCTTGTTCATTCATTTATATTCGTGAAAATTCATCTAAATCCGTTTTATAAAGTTAAACAATATAATATAGTTTTTATAAAATTTTAGGCCCATCAGATTGATCTTCGCGTTTACTTTTAATTCTCAGTTATGTTCGTTTATTTGTTCATCTATGTTCATGTATGTTTGTTCATTTACATTCGTGGACCGTTAATTTATACTCTTAACGAACGAACATGAACACATTCGTTTTCTTAACAAAAGAGCATGAACAGGAAAACCATGTTTTTTATTGTTCGTGTTTGATCGTTTGTCTGGTTTAAGTTAACCGAACTAACCTGCCCGCTTTGTGTTCGTTCGGTTCGTTTACTGGCCTACTGATATCTAATATAAGAAAATAATACCTGTGGTAAAGGAAGCACAGAAAGCAGGTCAACTATGAAATAACGTTGCAAATATCGCCTTGCTATTTGTCCAGGATCTATAACAAGTTCACCACGCCCAAAAACTCGAGATGATGGAGCAATATATGCTGTGCGAAACTGGAGACCGATCCGAACAAGGTAGAAAATATCAACTACGGTCCTCACAGCTGTAATGTAGTGTGCTAAACTTTTGTGTATTTTTAAACAGCTTTCTTTGTTATGATAAACAGGGATATAGAAGAACAAAGGGTCCACATATACTGCAAGAATACAAGACAAGACCAAAAACTTGTTCCATATTAAAAGATTTTTGTCTTGTGGGTCGATTATTTTTTTCTCTGAAACTTTTAGATCTTCTGAGAATACTGCCCGTGTGACACCGGTTCTTAAAGACTGACCAAAATTAATAAGTCCTTCAGAACCTCTTCTCATTCCTAACTTTATAGACTTAGACGCAGTTGGACGTGGAGGACGAGAAGGACCAGGTCCATTGGGTACTCCTTCTATATTGAACCCACACCTCTTCATTAGACGAGTATTAGACGAATATGGCAAATTCGGCTCCAGATCATCCAACCTAAGTATTAAATAAATAAAAGAATAATTAGGTGACATTATTAACAAGTTAGCGAACATGTTAATATAATTGTTAGCAAAATGGTGTGTAGAAAATATGTTTGGATGTGGTATTGGTATTGCAAATACTCAGCAGTTCTGTCGGTGTTTGGAAAACTTGATTATTTACTGAGAATCAGAATCATATTTTACCTTGTGTTTTTGGCCACCTATATATGCTGTCTTGTAAGTGACAACCATTAAGCATTTTCTGAAGGGAAGATGGAGAAAGCAAGCTCAGTCGTCACAACCTCCATAACAACTCGCACACTTATTTGATCGTTCAACCGGGGTGATATCCAAAATGTGGAGTTGAAATGCATCTGGTAGCATAAACACCAAATTTACAAACACAAATTGTAATATTTTACTTGGTTCAGCAACCAACCGATTACCAATGCAGACGAGAGTCACGAATTCAAATGGATCTGTATCATTAGAAATCACAAATAGGATCGTTTAGCTCAATTCATCTAAAGGCTACATTAACACAAATCATGGTGCGTAGAAGGCCGATCAAACAATACAATACAATACAATGCATTGTTGTTATAATGTGAATCCACCCTAACTTACAGCCAGAAAATCATCTAAACATACCGATAACATATGTGAATCGAGGAAAACAAAAGCGTATTGATGGAAGAAATTGTGAATCTAATTTCTCAGGATTGAATTAACAGCTAGCACAAAGACGGTAAATCAAACACGAACAATTAAATCTATCACGTACCCATTGAATGAACATTTGAGATCAAATCTAGAGAATAACGTACCGTGGATTCGTATTGATGAGAATGGAAGAAACTTGATGGAAAACTAGGGTTTGGCAGATACAGATTGGAGGCTAATTTAGGGACAAAGGGAATTTAGCGCAAAAAAAGGTGGAAATGGTAATGGTAATGGCAAATAATAATATCAACGAGGTAGCTATAAAACGGTTAGCCGTTTATCACAAGCTCTTGTGGCGGGAAACTCCCTACACCTAGCATTAACAAATCACTTATGACGAATATTAATAACATCAAATTGTTTCCACTTGAAAAATATATTATTTAGTGGTCGATTCGTTTGTCACGGTACCTGTATGGTAACGACACTTGGTGTTTTCTACGATACTAATGATGTTTTATTTCAAATACAGCTTTATTTTTAATAATGTGTCGGAATGCCGAGAAAGGAAAATTAATCACAACCGCACATTTAGTTTATATGTACATACGCATGCTTTTAGTAGTAATCAAAACTCATCAAGGGTTACTTCGTAAAAAAATCAGTAATATTTGTATTATCTCAAAGTTCCTTTACAATGAATAATAATTTTGTGTCACGCAACCTACTTTGCTTTTTATTAGATTTATAAATTATAATATGTGAAATGACACATAGGCGAGGGACCTGACATTAACTCGAAAAATGTATCAGACATATGGATATCTGAGAGCAATATGAATTTACGAGTTGACATGAATAAGACCCATCTAAAATTTAATCGTATTCTTTTTCATATTATACTATAGAATTACGAATTTACCATAAAAAATAGAAACTTGTTTAAAATAATTGTGTAAACTATAAAAATTGATACTCATTTCTCGTATTTTTAATCTTTTGACAAATAATATATTTATATTATGGCATAAAACACATTTTAAAAAAATAATTTAAAGTTAAACAAGTCAACCAAAAGCTGTCATGTCTACCCAAAAATGGTTCGCTACTAGAAAACCAACTATCATCAATGCAACATCATTAACAATTGTAATTCGTTAAAACATACCAAAGTATCAACGATGGATTAAAAAAAAGATAATAAAAAATAAAAGTTGTGAATATCCATAAGCAATCCTCAGTAAGACCAGGTGATTGCTATGAAAGAAAATATAAATAAAACTTTCACCGATGCAATACTAACCGACAACTACATCCAAGGGTAATTCGTTGATATTACCGACGAATAACCAAGGGATCACCGACACGATTTAGATTTGGAAGAAATTTTGGCAAAATGTTTTGTCGTTTTAATATAAAATCGTCCTGCTGGAATATACGTCGTTAAAGCTTAGGATAAGATTTTTTTCTCAAGCTTTTTAAGCATTGGAAATTGGTGTATGGCATATCAATCAAAACATGCATAAATATGTTTAGGTTAAACTCAAACTTGTGAGTTTCGTATTAGATTTGTGTCGATTTTTTATGTTGTATCATAACTTAATCATAAATTAAACACTATTAAGAAATATACGCTAACATAATCTAAATAGATCTTTTTACAAGTGTAACTCTTTTTTACTTCTTCATGATTATGTAAAACCTTTTTCTAATATTGGTATTATTTTTATTATGATGAATATGAATATGAAGGACATAATTGTCACTAGATTCATAGGATTCTTATTAAAAGATTTCATGCAAAAATTAAAGAAGCTTTATAATAAAGTAACAGTGCCTTCTTTTGGCTTCAATGGAATACCTTTTCTTTCCAAACTTTGGTTATTAATTTGAAAAAGATATGATGAGGTACCAAATCTACAAAAGCCAAACTGGAAGGAACAACTCAACAAAGACTAACCTCTAATGATAAGTTGTTAGATATTATACTATATAATTCTAATATATATAATTGGAAAACTAAGTCTGCAGTAGACTTAGTTGATAGGCAGGTATAGTCCTTATTCTTTTATTTATGTCTAGGTTTTGATTCATTTTTTGTTTTTGTTTCGCTTTTGTCCCTGTTTTCGTTGAGTGTCGGTAGGGGTGAGAAAAAACGGTTCGGAACAGTCAGAACCGCGGAACCGGAACCAAACCGGTGCCTTAGAACCGCTAATGTGTGTAGCGGTTCAGTTCTCGATTCTCAGAATTTGCATTAAACGGTTCCCGGTTCGGTTCCGGGTAAAACCGGCGGTTCTAGACTTGGAACCGAAGAACCAGAATATTCAAAACGTTTTAAATAAATTTACCAATCCCATTTTTTATAGCATAACTTATTAACTGACATCCATTCAATCATTTTTTAATTCAAATCTTCTTTCTTTACGTTCAAGACCTAGCAACCATGATCAATTTTGATTTAAGCTATCAAGGTAATTTAATATAAAATGATATGATCTTCCATTAATCTATCGTTGCTAATGATTTATTTAACTTGAACACTTTGGTTTTAATAAAAAATATAACGGATGTTCATGTTGTAATCTAAATTAGTTTTACCGTGAAAGAAGACATATAATTGTATAAACTTGTTTTGCAATTTGCAAAGTTTGCATAACTCATTTGATAAATAAATGATCGAACCGGTTCTTGCCAGAACCAATTAGCGAGAACCGGCTTTAACGGTTCTGGAATCGAACCGGTTTACTATAATAGGTTCCGGTTCCGGTTCTATTTTTCACTCAATTTCGGTTCCGGTTCGGTTCTCGCGGTTCTGAACCGTTGCACAGCCCTAAGTGTCGGTACAGTGCCGATACCATGACAAATCAATTTGTTTTTTTTGTTGTATCGAATGATAATCTCTACGATGTTGAGTGAAGTATCTTTTTGGTATTGTAAGCTATGTACCGAGTGTCAATACCGTGTCGATACTATAATAAACCGAACCGATATCGACCAAGTTCTATTGATATTTAGATAAACCATTTTTTTGTTGTGTCGAAGTGATAGTCTTTATGATGTGCATGTATATCCGCATTTAAAAAATTTGGGCATGTTACCGGTTTCCCCGCTCAACGCGTGAAGGGAATATACTAGTATATATAATAGGAAACCTATGTTGCTATATTATAATTTAATGTTGGCATATTTGCTCCTTATAAATTTGATAATATACTTTTTGTTCCTTTTGTTGTTTGAAATTTATAGTAGAAGTTTATCATTTGCAAATTTAGCCCATGCAGTTTTGAATGCGACATATTTTGTTTTTTGTTTATCATGTTTGCATTTAAGTTTCTTTAATGTCGGAGAAAATTTTTTTTCCAGTGCAAGCCATAGCGAGACGTTAAGATATTGGAATTTGACATTAATATATCTTTGTATGCATTTAAGTTCTTTTAGTGTTGGATAAAAAAAATTTTACGATGCAAGCCACAGCGAAGACGTTAAGATATTGGAATTTGACCTTAATATATCTTATTTAACAAAGCAATTTTTAGAATGGTGAATTTAATATTATATTTTGTTATTAAACTTAATATTTTTGTTAATTAAAATATTTAACTACTTAAATTTCGAAATGTTACGCTACAACAATATACGTAAATTTACGTGATTTATGAACATACCTAACGTGTTTTCTATCTACGCTTTGAACTGAACTTATACAATCAAATGCCCGCCGCACAGCGTGGGATAATTCCACTAGTTATCATTATAGATGATGCAGGAGTATCCGGTCAATTAAGTCACCCCGGCCCAACCATTTATTTTCATGTATAAATAAGGTTGTTAGGTATTCTGTTGAAGTAATTTTGGTTTTTGAATAATTGTGTAAACTTTGAAGGTTTATAACCTTTTGGTTTCAAGCTTTTGGCTAATAATCATATGAGTTTCTTGATTGTCATTTGACATGTGTTTCTAACTGCATTATCACATCAAAATTATTTTGTAGTTAGAATATAAACAAATAGTACATCAAAGTAGCATAGTTTAGATACATCTTTGTGCATCATACTTGTTTATATAAAGGGGGAGGATCTAGGGGTGTGTTTTTTAACCGTACCCAAATAACGAACCTGATTTGAAGCGACCCGATACCTAAATAACCCAACCCGAATTCACCTAAACCGATTAAACTCCTAACATGAACCCAAGATAATATATTTGGGTCGGTATTTGGGTTGAAATACCCAAATTTGGGTTGACCCAAATAACCCGAAGTATGGTACATCGATGCATGTATCCATAATATTTATAGGGTAGTTTAGCGGTAAAGTAACAGAGTGACCTTATGTATCATTGTTTGGCTGTTCTCAAGACTCCAATTAATATTGGATATATCACATCCCAATGTAATAATTAACATAAAGCATGTTGAGAATGTATCTTCAATTCAAAAACTTAAATAGTATAGTATTTACACCAATATGTATTGAGCATGTTTCTTCAATATACACAAGTATTAATCCACAGGCTACAACACTTCTTCATCCCGCTTGATGCATGCTTGTATGATAAATTAAATATATTGTTGAATATGGTTGTGTATTATGGTTTTATAACGGCTTGGAATATGTTTTTTTTATTTATGATATTGTTAAAGGTGAATATATTTTTTTTTAATTTGTTAAACCCGAAACCCGGCCCGAATTTACCCGACCGTTCAACCTGAAACCCAAACAAACTGAACTTATTTGGGTCGGTTCTTGGGTCAATTTGTTTGAGCTCAAATCCGAACAACCCGAAACCCGGATAAATAACCCGAAGAACACCCCTTTGAGGATCCTAAGAGAACATTTTTAGTAAAAAAAACCCCTTTAAAAATATTTAAAAATTTATAAACGAAAAAAAAACGAAAATTTTTTAAAAGTAAAAAAACCGAAAATTTTTATTGTTCATCCTGGTTTCATAAAAAAAACAAATTATACACATATGTATATTGTTATTTAATTTCAATTTACATGATGTACACATATGTACATTATCATTTATCTTAATTGTATATATGTGTATAAATAATAACATGTATAAAATTAAAAAATAAGTATTATATATATATATATATAATTTTGCTAAACTGATATTTTTTAACCATTTTTTTATCTTTATATGAAATCGGGATGAAAAATAATTTTTTTTTGTTTTTTTTTTTACTTTTTTTATTTTCGCGTTTTTTTTGTTTTATATTTTTTTATTTTTCTTAAAAAAAGTTTTTTTAGTCTAAAATATTTTTAAAGTTCTCAATTTCAAAGTAGTTCTCACATGATCCCAATCTTTTATATAAATCTCGAATATATTTAGTCACAAATCTACTAGACCACCACATTTCTTTCATAAGCATTAATTGTTGTCAAATATGGGTTTGGTTTCGGGTTTGGGTCAGGGTAAAGGGTTTAGGATATAATATATATATATTAATGTAGCAGATTTGCCATAAGGTCTCTAAACTTCAAGGATGAATACACAATGAGTTAGAACTTATATTTAGAGTGTAAATTGAATATATCTCTAAGTTATTTTGATAAATTAATTAAATATAAAATGATGATAATAAAATAATATTAACTCGATAAATGCGATGTTTTGCTGATTAAAATTACCCGAAAACAAAAACGGGCCAAGTATTGTTTACGTATTTAATAAACGAAAAACCCGAGTTGTTACAAAAATGGATTAGATTCGTCCAAAAATTCTACGATACCTTAGAGGAGTGCCTCTTCCTTCCCAATTACATACTTCTTGTTTTAATCCAATGCATGAAAACAAATACATTATCTGGTAAACACAAATAAGTGTTTTGTTTAGGTATGATAACGAGACGAGTATATCTAATTTCAATTATATATCTGGTTGTAGATCTTTGTTTCATACCCAACCCAATATTCGTTAGGTAAATGTTGTTTTTATGTAAACTTGTTAGATCATGTGTAGTGGATGGAGCCTCTATGGGAGCACGACGCCCCCTAGGTGCTTTTTGGCTTAAATAGGTGTAGTGCATAGAGCTCATTCAAATCATTACATTATTATTATTATTATTATTATTATTATTATTATTATTATATTTTATAAAAACAAATAAACCAATCAACTCCCCCTCCCCCCTTTCCGACGCTATGTGGGAAACACCACTTCATAGCGCCCAAAGCGTCCCGGGTGTAACACCCCGACCAAAGGCGGATTATACATCGGGGCGCCACATATTGTTTCATTACTCGTGACACTATTGGGTGTCAATATTTAATAAATATATTCATTCGCGCACGCGCAAAGTAAACAAGATAACGTAAATCATCATAAATCAATATATTATAAATCATAATATTCGAACAGCAAAGACTTGTCTTGGTACATTTTAATCTAGGTCCAAAATAAAGAAAACTTCCTACGTGTCCACAAGCTCCAAAACAGCTACTGCAAACCTGAACATGTGTTAAAATAAACGTCAAACACTTGCGTGTTGGTGAGAAATCAAGTTTAATAGATAATAATAGATAACAATAAATCTGCGCGCAACACGTGTATGTCTGGTGTTTAACAAGGGTGCAATCAGATTGTGATCAAGCCTAAATAGATCATAGCTCATCGTTCATAGTTCAATCCGTGCTCCCAAATGAGCACAAAAACGAGAAAACATCTGTGCAAGTGTAAAAAAAGAAAACCGTAAACGATATGTCTCCCGTGTTCATCTAATGGATCCATGAAAACTGCGGAATAGGCCGAACAAAGCGGTTAATGATGCACACATACAAATAAACAGCCAAGTAAACGTCCTCAACACATGGGATACTGCGCGACTAAAGTTCATAAAACAAGTTAAGACTCAAGTTTGTACGAACACATGAACATCCCAAAACATTAAAAGCAAAAAGGGATTAGGTACGAGATTACTCACTTGATAAAGATGCGGTGAAAGATAATGCAAGAACCAACTTTAAACAAGTACAAGTTAACCTATAAATAAGATTATTGTTTTAATGATTTGTTTTAAGTCTTGATTATAAGTTAGCATAATTAATAAGTAAATTATTATATATAATATATATTACCGGAAAAGCAGGGCAGAACAGGGAGGAAGACGGAGGCAGAGAGGAGGACGGCAGAGAGAGCAAGGAGCAAGAGAGAATAGGAGAGATTAAGTGTTTATGTGTGATGTGTTAGGAAAATAATATTATTATTTATAGAGAAACCCTAGGGAACACAATCCCTAGAAAAAGGGGAAAAGATCTCAAAAAGCAAAAGATTCCAAAAGCAAAAGATATCAAAAGATATGGCAGCTGCAGGGGACAAGAGAAAGCTGACAGGGAACAGTAACAGGCATGGGCGGGTCAGATAAAGGTACTGGTCAAGCATGGAAAAGCAGATCTCAAAAGATTATGTCAGTCACTTTTTCTGCCAACCAATGGGGTTGGTGCGCATGCTGCGCCGAAAGTAACTTTTCAGACGTAAGATAGGTCAGGTCAACAGCACAGAAGATAAGACATCACAAAAGCAAACGGCTAGATTAAACAGAAGAAAACTCAAAGGGTTTAGCGCGAGAAGGCTAAGGCGCGCCGCGGGAAGAATCACATTTCTTAGCGCGCCGCGGGAAGAATCACATTTCTTAGCGCGCCGCGGGAGGAACTAAAATTCCTAGCGCGCCGCTGGAAGAACTATAATTCTTCGCGCGTCGAGGGATGAACTACGATTCTTAGCGCGCTGCGAGAGGTACAAATCCTTAGCGCGTCGCGGGAAGAACTGCCGTTCTTAGCGCGCTGCGAGAAGTACAAATCCTTAGCGCGTCGCGGGAAGAACTGCCGTTCTTAGCGCGCTGCGAGAAGAGTTCATCTTGCGAATCGCTGGAACAGATGGTCTTCACGCAGGCTTCCTTGTAAGGAGTCTGGCGCGTGGAGCTGCGCAGACAACCTTAGGCGGGAAGGAACAAAGGACAAGCAAAGAGTTAGAAGAAAAAGAGGGAAACAAGGCTTAAGGGCGGGACGGCGACAAAAGGGAAAAGAAGGCGGAAAGAGAGAAGGAAGAGGGACGGGACGGCGGAAAGAAAGAGAGAGAGAGGCGGGAAGGAAAATATATATTATTATTAAAAGTAAAATATAAGTATAAATAAATATTAAATCATAAAAGAAAGAGATCGGGTCAGAGAAACGGGTACCTGGGTCGGGTCGGATCGGGGCAGATGTTACAGTCTCCCCTACTTTAAGAAATTTCGTCCCGAAATTTATCTCGAAGTAGGTTGCGCAGAGAACAGGTGCGGGTACTTGATCTCCATTTGATCTTCCCTTTCCCATGTAAACTCGGCTCCGCGCTTGGACTCCCAGCGAACTTTCACGATAGGGATGCGACTGCGCTTGGTTTGCTTAACCTCGCGATCCATAATCTCAACAGGCTTCTCAACGAAATGCATAGATTCATCAACTTGAACTTCATCAAGCGGAATGTGAAGGTTCTCGTCAGCTAAACACTTCTTGAGATTGGATACATGGAACGTTGGATGCACATTACAGAGCGCGGGCGGCAGGTCAAGTCTGTAGGCAACTTTTCCTACACGCGCGAGAATCTTAAATGGTCCAACATATCGAGGAGCAAGCTTACCTTTCTTCCCAAAGCGGACAACACCTTTCCAGGGCGACACTTTGAGGAGAACAAGATCACCAACTTGAAATTCGAGAGGCTTCCGCCTACGATCTGCGTAACTCTTCTGTCGGCTTCTGGCAGTCAGCAGATGATCACGGATCTTGGCGATTTTATCGGTTGTCTCTTGAACAAGTTCGGGTCCTGTGATTTGAGTTTCACCCACTTCGCTCCAACAGATCGGGGAGCGGCACTTACGACCGTAAAGTGCTTCAAATGGGGCCATACCGATACTGGAATGATAGCTGTTATTATAAGAGAACTCAATCAAAGGCAGGTGCGAATCCCAATTACCTCCAAAATCAAGAACACAAGATCGGAGCATATCCTCAAGAGTTTGAATAGTTCGCTCAGACTGTCCGTCAGTCTGAGGATGATATGCCGTACTCATGTCCAAGCGAGTTCCTAGCGCAGATTGGAGAGATTTCCAAAAGCGAGATATAAAACGGCCATCGCGATCGGATATGATGCTCAAAGGAGTACCATGGCGGCAGACAATTTCCTTGACATAAAGCTGCGCGAGCTGCTCAACACGGTAGTTTTTACGAATGGGCAGAAAGTGAGCAGACTTAGTCAATCGATCCACTATTACCCAAATGCTATCATGTTTGCTTGCTGTCAAAGGTAACTTGGTAATAAAGTCCATCGCTACACATTCCCATTTCCACGTAGGAATTTCTGGTTGTTCAGGCAAACCAGATGGGCGTTGGTGTTCAGCTTTTACCTTAGAGCAAGTCAGGCATCTAGCTACGAACACAGCAATATCCTTTTTCATACCGGGCCACCAATAAGTAATGCGCAAATCCTTGTACATCTTATCAGCGCCAGGATGAACGGAATACCGAGATTTATGCACTTCACTCAGGATATCAGCGCGAAGATTCTCATCACAGGGAATCCAGATGCGATTGAGATAGCAGAGAATTTCACTCAGATTGGGCACAAAATGCGCTTCCGCGCCACACGCTAACTCGGCGCGAAGGTTACCATTACTGATGGATGCGCGCTGCGCGTCACGAATGCGTTATTCAAGGTTGCTTTGGATCGGCGCGAAGTGAAGCTGCGTGCGCGGCAAGATACAGTTAAGCTGGCAGGGTTTTCGGCTGAGCGCATCGGCTACCACATTAGCCTTACCAGGATGATACCGGATCTCACAATCGTAATCGCTGATGAGTTCGTTCCATCGGCGTTGCCTCATGTTGAGTTCCTTTTGATCAAAGATATGCTGAAGGCTTTTATAGTCAGTGTAGAGGATACACTTAGTACCATAAAGGTAGTGTCTCCAGATCTTCAAGGCAAAAACAACTGCACCAAGTTCGAGGTCGTGAGTTGTATAATTCTTTTCATGAACCTTAAGTTGCCTTGATGCGTAAACGATAACCTTGCCTCGTTGCATAAGAACACAACCGAGACCTTGGTTGGAGGCATCGCAGTACACGACAAAATCATCATTACCCTCAGGTAGCGCAAGAACAGGAGCTTCACACAACAAACGCTTGAGCGTTAGAAAGGCTTCTTCTTGCTTCGAGCCCCAAATATACGGTTTACCTTTGTGCGTTAGAGCTGTTAAAGGCAAAGCGATCTTCGAGAAGTTCGAAATGAAGCGCCGGTAATAACCAGCTAAGCCCATAAAGGAACGGATCTCAGAAGGAGTGGTCGGCGTAATCCAGTTCTTGATTGCTTCAATCTTGGATGGGTCGACATGAATACCCACCTTGTTTACAACATGACCAAGAAACTGTATTTCATCAGACCAGAATTCACACTTGGAGAGCTTGGCAAAGAGCTGCTTGGTTCTAAGCTTTTGCAACACCAACCGAAGATGTTGCTCATGCTCGGCCTTGGTCTTAGAATAAATCAGAACGTCATCGATAAACACAATCACGAATTTATCCAAGAAAGGCCTACACACCCGATTCATTAGATCCATGAAAACGGCGGGTGCGTTGGTTAAACCGAAGGACATGACCAAGAATTCAAAATGGCCATAACGAGTTCGAAAAGCAGTCTTCGGAACATCTTCATCGCGAATGCGCAACTGGTGATAGCCAGAGCGGAGATCAATCTTGGAGAAACAGGAGGCACCTTGGAGTTGATCAAAGAGGTCGTCAATACGCGGTAAGGGATACCGGTTTTTAATGGTGAGTTTGTTCAACTCACGGTAATCAATACACATGCGAAACGATCCATCTTTCTTTTTAACGAACAACACCGGAGCACCCCAGGGCGAAGAGCTAGGGCGAATGAATCCTTTAGCAGTCAACTCTTGAAGTTGGCTTGCCAATTCTTGCATCTCAGCGGGTGCAAGACGATAAGGAGATTTGGCTACGGGGGAAGCACCAGGGACAAGATCAATACGGAACTCGACTTCTCGAGCGGGAGGGATACCAGGAAGATCATCAGGAAAAACTTCAGGAAAATCACGCACAACAGGGATATCGCGAAGCTTCTTTTCTTCAGCAGGTTTAACCACATGGGCTAAGAATGCAATACACCTTTTCCGCAAGAGCCTTCGGGCTTCGGTGCAAGACATAAGTTTAAGACCACTGGAGGGTTTTTCGCCGTAGATATGAAGATCACCATTTTCTCGAGGTATGCGAATCATCTTCTTGGCGCAAATAACTTCGGCGCGATTATGCGTAAGCCAGTCCATACCAATGATAACATCAAAGCTTCCAAGGGGCATGGGGATGAGGTCGATCAGAAAATCGTTTTCGTTAAGGTTAAGCGTGCAATCTTTAATCACTGAGTTAATTAAAACAGTTTCGCCATTAGCCAATTCAACTGAAAAATTTTCTTTTAAGTCGTTGCGCGGTCGCGCAAGCTTCTGCTCAAACGCGCGAGAGATAAAACTTCGATCGGCGCCAGTATCAAAAAGTACAGAAGCATAAAATCCGTTAAGCAAAAATGTACCATTAACTACGTCATTATTCGCTTGCGCTTGGTGCGCGGTTATGTTAAAAGCTCGTCCGCGTGTCACTTGGTTCGAAATCTGGTTCACCGGATTCGCTTGCGTGATCTGAACTTGTAGCCTTGGGCACGCGTTCCGGAAATGACTGGGATCACCGCAGTTAAAGCACGACCTGGGTCGTGGGTTTTGGTAGGTTGGTTGAGGGTTCTGCGGGTAGACTGGTGGTGTCGGCGCAAGTGGGTTGGCGGGAGGGACTCTACAGTATTCGGCAGAGTGACCAACGCGGCCACATCGGTTACATTGTCGACACGGGGTTTGGGTTGGGTGGTGAAGTCTACAGGTTGGGCAAAAGGGTTGATTTCCTGTGTAAGGTTTCTTAGGTGGCGGGGCAGGGAGTGCGGGATTGGTTAAGGCATAGTTGTGGACTACATGAGGTGTTGGGTAGGCTGTCAGTGGGGTAGGCGTGTAAACTGGAGGTTGGTAGATGGGTTGCTGGACAATGGGTGGGTTGGTAAGCGCATAGGCTTTGCGCCTGCGCTTGAGGTTGTTACGGTTTGAGGGTTCTGGTTTGGTTTCTGCCTGTTCCTGCTCTGACATGGTTGTCGCTGAGCACAGCGGCCAACTCGATGGCGTCAGAGAGGGTTACTGGGTTTCTGGCCCATACAGAATCTTGAATTTCCATGGGGAGACCCCCAAGGAATTTCTCTATGGCTCGGCGGGAAGGGGTAACAAGGTGAGGGACAAGCAAACTTAGTTCATGGAAGCTCGTCGCGTACTCGCGCGCTTCGCCACTGTACTGCTTAAGATTCCAAAATTCTTCCTCCAGGCGCTTAACTTCGTTGGGAGGGCAGAATTCTCGCGTCAGAATTTCCTTGAATTCCTCCCATGTCATGCTAGAAGCAGTTTCTGCGCCACGCGCATGAGCTACTCCATTCCACCAAGTAAGCGCTCTAGATTCCAGGACACTGGAAGCATATAGGGTTCGTCTGTCTGAGGGGCATTGGGTGTGGAGGAAAGTGTTTTCAATCTTCTCGAGCCATTGGAGCATCACGGTGGCTCTTTCAAGCCCTGTGAATTTCGGAGGGTTACCCGCATTAAAGGACTTAATGTTGTAACCAGAGGTGTTAGCATTGTTTTGGTTTAAGGCTTGGGCTATTGCGGCGGCCATTTCCTGGGAACGTTGCAGCGAACGTCTGCGCGAGGCTTCTCTCCTCTGATGTCGGCGAGATAGCGGAGGCATTCTATAAAAATTTTAATTTTAGTTAATATCTTGGTTTTAGCGCAAAGTATAACCTCGAAAAGTTTGGTTTCACGGAGTCAGTTACTGTCAAAACTTAAAGTAAAATAAATGACCCTAAATGCAAACTTAATAAAGGTAACAAATTCGAATCAAGAATCGACAATTCATGTATCACCATGACTTTCCGAATTCCCAATTTAAAATATACGAGCAAACGAGTATTGGAGATTGACGATTCATGTATCACCATGACTTTTCAATCTTCAATATAAAATATACAAGAAAATGAGTATTGGAGGTTGACAATTCATGTATCACCATGACTTTTCAAGTCTCCAACCTCAGAACATAATCGTAAATGGAAATTGAAAATCAACCATTCATGTATCACCATGACTTTTCGGATTTTCAAATCCAACAAACGAATATGTAAGTAAAATCAATAAAAATCGAAATTCAACAAAAATCGAAATATCGCGAAATAAAACATAAAATCATATACTGCGTCTGCGCAAGCATATTTATAAACAACGAGTAATTAACAATAAGCGCGCAAACATGAGATTTCTCTCATGCGCGAGAAGGGACTCTTAGGTATTCTAGGCCGTTACGTCTAACCACCTATCCTAAAGTCAACGAGCTCTGATACCAACCTGTAACACCCCGACCAAAGGCGGATTATACATCGGGGCGCCACATATTGTTTCATTACTCGTGACACTATTGGGTGTCAATATTTAATAAATATATTCATTCGCGCACGCGCAAAGTAAACAAGATAACGTAAATCATCATAAATCAATATATTATAAATCATAATATTCGAACAGCAAAGACTTGTCTTGGTACATTTTAATCTAGGTCCAAAATAAAGAAAACTTCCTACGTGTCCACAAGCTCCAAAACAGCTACTGCAAACCTGAACATGTGTTAAAATAAACGTCAAACACTTGCGTGTTGGTGAGAAATCAAGTTTAATAGATAATAATAGATAACAATAAATCTGCGCGCAACACGTGTATGTCTGGTGTTTAACAAGGGTGCAATCAGATTGTGATCAAGCCTAAATAGATCATAGCTCATCGTTCATAGTTCAATCCGTGCTCCCAAATGAGCACAAAAACGAGAAAACATCTGTGCAAGTGTAAACAAAGAAAACCGTAAACGATATGTCTCCCGTGTTCATCTAATGGATCCATGAAAACTGCGGAATAGGCCGAACAAAGCGGTTAATGATGCACACATACAAATAAACAGCCAAGTAAACGTCCTCAACACATGGGATACTGCGCGACTAAAGTTCATAAAACAAGTTAAGACTCAAGTTTGTACGAACACATGAACATCCCAAAACATTAAAAGCAAAAAGGGATTAGGTACGAGATTACTCACTTGATAAAGATGCGGTGAAAGATAATGCATGAACCAACTTTAAACAAGTACAAGTTAACCTATAAATAAGATTATTGTTTTAATGATTTGTTTTAAGTCTTGATTATAAGTTAGCATAATTAATAAGTAAATTATTATATATAATATATATTACCGGAAAAGCAGGGCAGAACAGGGAGGAAGACGGAGGCAGAGAGGAGGACGGCAGAGAGAGCAAGGAGCAAGAGAGAATAGGAGAGATTAAGTGTTTGTGTGTGATGTGTTAGGAAAATAATATTATTATTTATAGAGAAACCCTAGGGAACACAATCCCTAGAAAAAGGGGAAAAGATCTCAAAAAGCAAAAGATTCCAAAAGCAAAAGATATCAAAAGATATGGCAGCTGCAGGGGACAAGAGAAAGCTGACAGGGAACAGTAACAGGCATGGGCGGGTCAGATAAAGGTACTGGTCAAGCATGGAAAAGCAGATCTCAAAAGATTATGTCAGTCACTTTTTCTGCCAACCAATGGGGTTGGTGCGCATGCTGCGCCGAAAGTAACTTTTCAGACGTAAGATAGGTCAGGTCAACAGCACAGAAGATAAGACATCACAAAAGCAAACGGCTAGATTAAACAGAAGAAAACTCAAAGGGTTTAGCGCGAGAAGGCTAAGGCGCGCCGCGGGAAGAATCACATTTCTTAGCGCGCCGCGGGAAGAATCACATTTCTTAGCGCGCCGCGGGAGGAACTAAAATTCCTAGCGCTCCGCGGGAAGAACTATAATTCTTCGCGCGTCGAGGGATGAACTACGATTCTTAGCGCGCTGCGAGAAGTACAAATCCTTAGCGCGTCGCGGGAAGAACTGCCGTTCTTAGCGCGCTGCGAGAAGTACAAATCCTTAGCGCGTCGCGGGAAGAACTGCCGTTTTTAGCGCGCTGCGAGAAGAATTACAATTCTTAGCGCGCTGCGAGAAGAGTTCGTCTTGCGAATCGCTGGAACAGATGGTCTTCACGCAGGCTTCCTTGTAAGGAGTCTGGCGCGTGGAGCTGCGCAGACAACCTTAGGCGGGAAGGAACAAAGGACAAGCAAAGAGTTAGAAGAAAAAGAGGGAAACAAGGCTTAAGGGCGGGACGGCGACAAAAGGGAAAAGAAGGCGGAAAGAGAGAAGGAAGAGGGACGGGACGGCGGAAAGAAAGAGAGAGAGAGGCGGGAAGGAAAATATATATTATTATTAAAAGTAAAATATAAGTATAAATAAATATTAAATCATAAAAGAAAGAGATCGGGTCAGAGAAACGGGTACCTGGGTCGGGTCGGATCGGGGCAGATGTTACACCGGGGAACAGTGTTCCCGACGTTTTAAGGGCTCCACAGGAGTGGAAAACGTCCCACTACGCATCATCTTAGTAAAAAATATTTCCATGACATGTGTATACACATACCCATAAAAGCAAAATTTGGTAAGGTGACCCGGGGCACCGCGTGATGGGTGCTCCATCACGCGTGATGCCAGTTTGTACACCGCCGCCGCTCGTCTATCAAGCGTGATGGAGGTCATCTGCGTGATGGCCATCACGCGTGGTGATGGGTGAATACCAAGAAATATATCCGTTTGGGGGGGGGGGGGGATGACCGTTGAGGGTTGGGAAAAAAAACATATTTTACCTATATAAATAACTACAATATATCTTCAAAACATACACAAATCCAACTCAAAATCTTCTACTACACACACCATTTTTAACATATCAAATGGAGGGTTCTAAGAAACGTGGGTCGGGTTCAAAGAAAACCCAAACCCGACCAAAGGTTCGACAAAATCTTTGCGAACCGACGAGATTTCTCTTACAAGACGAACCCGACACAAACCAACCTTCCCAACAACAACCTTATTATCCACAACCTTTTCAATCGTCGGAAAACTATCAACAACAACGTTATTATCAACCGTCCCAAGACCAATCGTATCAAAACCGACCTTATATTCCACCTTTTTCTACCCAAAATTATCCACATAATGCTTTTCAAGCGTTTGGATCTCAACCGTCTCAAATGTCCGTCGATCCTCTAGATGATAACGAGGTTATACATCAATTTGCAAGTGCTTTTCGTCACGAAGTGCAAACTTTGGATGAAGATGAATCCGCGGATGAGGAGCCGTATCAAAGAGGTAATCGGCGTTGGTTGGCCGATGAGAAGGTCGCCTTGACCAAGGCTTATTTACATTGCTTCGAATCATAAAAACACTCAAACCAACAAAGAAAAGAAGCGTTATGGAAACGCATTAAAGACCATTTCTCGCAACTTCCCGGCGCAACCGAACGAAACAAGGATCAAATGATTGGCAAGTGGGGAGATTTGAACCGAAAAATGTCAAAATTTAACGCTTGTTACATCCAAGAGGTAACTATTTTAGTTTATTTATTTTATAATCTAGTACTTTATTTTTACAATTTGATATATATATTTTTTTTCTAAATGTTTTGTAGTCTCGAACTCCACAAAGTGGAACGAGCGAGGCGAATATCATAAAGAACGCTTTGCGCGAATATGTCCGGGTTTATAAATGTAAGGATTTTCCCTCCTTGGATGCGTGGGAGATTGCGAGACGTCACGCGAAGTGGGTGCCGATTCCGTTGGTCGATTTGAACGGACCAACGGCTCCAAGGAAGAAAGTATCTTGTTCAAAAAGATCAAAAACTTCCAAGTCTGGGGACTACACACGCCTACCCGCGGCTTGTCATGCAACATGCCGAACATGAACTTGAACGAGGAACCCGAAGACAATCCTGACGAAGACACACCCACACCCACACGGCCGAATCGCAAGAAAAGTGGGGAACCGTCAAGACTTGGAAAGGAAGCGGTGGCCGAAAACTTCGCCGAATACAAGTCGGCTAAGATGACGGAAATGGTCGAGACGAAGGAGCGAAAGAAACAGGCTCATATTTTAAAAATGAAACGTGAGGAGACGTACATCACCCATTTGAATGAAAACCAAAAAAACGCCGATCTAACTTTCATCCTACAACCGCACGATCATCTTGAGGAACCCCTTAAATCGATCATAATTCAACGCAAACGCGAGATATGCGACAAGTGGGGTTGGGAAGGGCCGTAGGTTTTTTTTAAAGGTTTTTTTTAATTTTAGTTGTTTTTATTTTATATATTCTTGTTTTATTTTTTATTTAATGTAATATTGTTTTATTTTTATTTATATTTATTAAAAAAAATATCCATCACACATCACCACACCTAGTAAAAAACCATCACATGTAATGGATTTGGGGTTGGTGATGTGGCTGACACCAACTGATTGGGTGGGGTGTGTGATGAGTGATGTCATCACATCCACCACCCCTTCCCCTAACCGGGTTTGATAAAAACGGATTAAAATACCCCAAAAAAAAGTTTTTTATTAAATGGAGCTATATTACACACCAATATTATTTTTATGCAAACTTGTTACCAGATTTTGTTTGCCTCCATTGACCATTGGTTAACATGTAGTTACTAAACCGACAAGTATTGTACCATTGTTTGGATATATCAATACTAGTTGTATGTACACATTGACCAACATAACAATATTCATTGTATATATGTATTATATTGAGAAAAATGAACCAAAATTTTGATTAACTTAATGTGGTTTTCAATTTACATAAAAAAAGTAATAATAATAAATCACCATATATCCCCCAAGTTAGGTATCACATTACTTTGTGTATCCAAGCTTGATTTTTGTTTTTATAGTGTAAATTTAACCGTTTCATTCAAAAAATTTGACTCCCTGAAAATTTTTTATATGTATTAAGTTCTCACCCCTCATATTTTTGTCCAAACTTTGTTACTGCACGCCACCCTAAGTACAATCTATATACTTGCTAATCAGTCAGTTTGATGTACCGTGTATCGGATTTTGACAACTGGTAGATTCTAAATAGCTCAAATGGTAGTTTAACCCTGTCTATCCTTACATTTTATAGTCGAATTGATCGGTTTATTACTTTTAAAACTATCATGCCTCATACCACCCGCTTTGGCCGACTACGAACAAGCCTTATTCGCAAAAAAGACATTTATAAGTGAAAATGAGCACGTGTAATGTAAAATATTTAAAAGCGTAAGTGTTTTAAAAACAAATGATATTGATTAGTCATGTCTCATACAAATTTAGTCTGAAGTAAGAAATAATATGACAACACTTTTAAGAGAACATAATAATGAGAAATGATATATATTAGAAAAAGATGTTACCACCACTTTAAAAGCGGATATCGTGATACTCTTTTGACATCATATAAAAAGACAATATTGTCCTCATAGTACAATGTCCAAGTGCTTCTATTCTATTCTTTTATGAAATTTATTTTAAAGAAAACAAGGTATTAGGACCCGCGTGTCGCGACGGGACTATTAAATCGAAAAAAAAAAACATAATTAAAAATGTTAAACCATAAACTCGTTGTAAGTCGACACGAAGTCAGTCTGTATCAAATTACGACATTGAAACTAAATAAAAGAAATAAACCAGTCAATGCCAAAATACAACAAATTATCATATGTAGAACCAAAAAAACCGGCACATTACAACTGTAGACCCATATAAATTCAGTTAGTATCAGCGTTACCAACACAAATTCATAAACATATATTAGTAAGTCAATAAAAATATTTTAAATGCGAGGTATCAAATATTGAAACGCGGATATAAAACCGTGCAACGATGATATCTATTTTAAATCATGAAAAAAGTTTTGGTAATTGTAAATACGAACTATATAAAATATGAAAGCAAAGTTTAAGAAAATCGTTTAACCGGCAAATAAAACATGTAAATCCGACACTTGTTCAAGTTTTGTATTTAAAAATAGTTTGTTAAATATTTTAGTTAGTTGAAAAAAAAGTAAAATAAAGAAAATAAAAACCATTAATATTATTTATGAAATTATGGTGAGTAGTTATAATACATTAATAGTTAATAAAATATTAAAATATTAAATAGTAAAATGAATAGTAGATATGTGAGGGGAATAAAATCCTCCATTTAATATATATCTATTATCTATTACTATATATAATGCATCAAACAAGTGTAAATTAAGACATCAATTTTTAAGTAATTTACAACACTTAAAGCATGAGGTATATGTGTTAGTAAGAGTAAACTTGTCTTTTAAACACAAGCCATTCAACTTACAAGTTTGGTCCCTCATCTTTAACCATATTATGTTTTTAATTTAAGTTGTAAACTAACTTCCACCCATGAATTTTAAACGATTATAGTTTTTTCAAACGTTAATATTTAAATAAAAAAATTACACCATACAAACGAGCATTTTATTCTCTTTAATTTGGATATGATATTGTTATAATTTTTTTCATTTTAAATAAATTAATATGTTACGTAGGGGGTGTTCAGTGTCGGTTTTGATGGTTTTTAAGTTAAACTTGTGATTCCAACCGTTAATACTGATTTTTTTGTCGTTCAAAACCAAACTCAACCATTGAAATTTGAAACTGACGTTACTAACAGCTTGGTTCCAGTTTGGTTTCACAGTTTAAACTTTAAAAATAAATTTAGTTTAAAATAATTATTAATTTAAATGCACCATCAATTTTAACTAAACACCAACATAATATGATACTTGAGATGATCATAAATAAATAATGATAATTTTAGCAACATAAATGATAAATATTAATGAAAGATTTAGGACGTGAAATAATAACAACAAATATCACAAAACGAATCATACTGCAATTAGGTTAATTTAAAGTTGTATAGCCAAGTTATTTGTAATAAAAAAGATTATGTTCAATTAAAATTTAACTAGATCTAATATATATTACAAAACATATCTAATAATTAATAATAAAAAAATATTAAAATGCATTCAACATTTATAGTCTGGTCTGGTTTCATATGGCCGGTTGCCAGTATAAACCACGAACCAACCGTTTACTACGTTTTGAAAATTTTGAAACCGACCAGCAAACCGAAAGTAAAAAAAGAAAAAGTAAAAAGAAGTCAAACCAATAACCGGTTTTAAACGATTTCAAGGTTTTAATCAAACCATAAACACTTATATTTGTTACGTGATTAATAAATTAAAACACCCGCTGCATCGCGCGGACACCCGTCTAGCATATATAATACCCAAAAGACAAATTTTCATAAAGGAAATTTGAGTTTTACAACCAATAATTTGCAAGGCATTCCTAAAATACACATCATAAACAACTCGAAAGAATAAGGCTCTTAAAGTCAACAAGTGTTTTATAAAATTGGTCGAGAAGACTATTTTAAGTTAAAGAATTTGTTAATACGAGTATTTTATAAACTAAACTGGTTGAGATGACCCTTTTAGGTAAAGAAAAAGTCCGGACGAGTGTTTTATTAAAATGTTTGGTATTTTTTAATATTATATTATTATATTTAATTTTACTTATAATAATTTTCTTTTTATAACTTAAAATTTAAAGTTTTACAAAATTCGAATACACCGTTGAGACGTGTTTTTTATGTAGGCGCTTATATAAATTTTGCTGGTAAAAAAAATCTTCGATGTAAATTAGACCCGCTCGGTTTTGAACAAAATTTGTATCGACACATAGATAAATAATACAATCACGTCTCAACGGTGTATTTAGAAATTTGTAAAACTTTATATATTAAAAGTTATAAAAGAAAAACTAATTATGAACCAAATTAAATAAAATAATATAATATAATATTAAAAAATTACCAAAAGTTTCATAAAAGACTTATCCAAACATTTTTTTACCTAAAATATTCATTCCAGCAATTATCTTAGCCTACAATAGTCGTCTCGACTAGTTTTATAAAATACTCGTTGACACTAAGAATTTATTTGTTTCGAGTTTTTAAAAATATTTTGCAGAGCGTGGGTAAAACTCGAAATTACTTTGATAAAGGTATGTATTTTGAAAAATTTCCCTTTATTTTAACGTTTTCAAAAAACATTACTTGCCAACTAACAAGAAAGATAATATAGATTTATTAATAACTACAATCTAAGACGCTATTTAATAAAACAAATTATAAATATCTAGAATTAGATTTTATACATGTTCAATACCAACCATTACAAACGAAAAAAAAATAGTTCTACATATTTTTGTTATATAATCCCATAAAATATAATATTAAAAAAGTATTTACATATAAACAGAATGTAAATGGGTAACAAGCAGCTGTGATGTTACCCCTAAACTTAATATTTTAAAAATCATATTGATTAATCTTGAAGTCATAATACTACTATGCATGACACGTGGACTCGGCTAAGTGGCCCCACAGTTTCAAACACAAAAAAACGAAAAGTGTCAAAATGAATAACTACATGTTAGTTGTCAAGACACGTCTTCCCATATTAATCACATTACATCAAACAACTCTTAAAGTAGACCGGAGTCAAGTGTCGACTTTGAAGGGGTGGGAGGTTGAGGCTCCCGGCCCGATCATGCTGGTAAGCTCGAAGTTCTGTAAAAAATTTTATACATGTGTGTTTGTATTTGTTTGAAAAAAGTATGTATTTTTAATGTTAAGCCCAATTCATTTAAACCATTTTTTTAAATAAAAAATAAAAAATTTTACAACCCAAATCATAACCCAATAGTTTCATTTAAAATTAAAATTATTTAAACGTAATTAAAAACTCTTTTATGTAAGGCCTAATTTTTTTCTCACTTTTAACACCAAATTTAATGATTTTTAAAAGCGGCCCTGTCTCTATCCAATATTTTGTGTTGTGCCACTTCTGGAGTTTTTTTTAGTTGATGAAAGGGATTAGAATTTAGGAGCAAGTATATGTCTTAATCATGTATAGGTGAAAATTAATATATATGATCTAGCTAGTGGACATGTATGTACTAACCGCTAACTAGTGGACATGTATGTGCTAACACGTACCATTTAGCCATTTTTCATCTTTATCGTTTCTCTATCTTTCTTTAAACTTTTTAAGGCTGATCCAGGGCCGGCTCAAGCCTCTCGGAGGCCTAAAGCGAATTCGAGAGTTGAGGCCTTTTTTCATATAAAATTGTAAATGAATGACAATTTCTTTATACTTGCGAACATTATACCACAACATAATAAATGTGATGATTCTCATAATTTCCCATGTTTCTTACTATATATCTTACTATAATTTTATTTACATATTACATATTTGTAGACTAGTACGACTAAATTTTCTAACAGCATGTAGAAAAAAGATATAGGCAAATGACATATTAGATTATTAGTCAAACTTGGAGGCCTTGGAACATGAGAGGCCCAAAGTCAATGTCTCACTTGGATGACCCTAAGGCCGGGCCTGGGCTGATCGTTGCACGTGTCTTACATGTCCGGTTGTCCACTGTGCAGTGTCATCTTTATCAGATCATGTAAGCATATCATGATAACAAACTAACAAAATCATCAGAACCAACACAATATGAATACATAAAGAGTAGATACTACCCTGATAACTCATCCTTCAAATCATAAGGATCTACATTTATTGAACTTATACCAAAAAATAAAAAAAAAGATGTCATTATCTTAGTGGTAAAGAGTTTTAGTCTCATTATAGACAACTGTATTAAGTTATTAGATGTGTGATTTAACCATTTTAAATAAGATTTAGTTTTCAAAAATCATGTCTTACATAGTTACATGTTAATAAGTAAATAATTACACTACTACAAAAACAGGCCTAAGATGTGATAGGCAAAACGCAAAAGGTGCGGTTCGGCCATTCAACCGCACCTTTTGACATTAAAACGGTTTTTAAATTAAATCAGCACATAAGGTGCGGTTAACAAAGATAAAAAGATGCGGTCATACATCAACCGCACTTTTGATAGTGGATAATAAAAGAGGTGCGGTTCACATGGAGATTAACCAACCCAAATGGATATAATTTCAACTTTCAAACTAATCTTTTATATTTTTAAAATAATATCTTATCTCTACTATATATAATGCACAAGTCAGGGACCTCTTAAATTTTAAGAGGTATCATTTTTGTTGCTTAATGTACAAGAGATAATGCAAGAAATTAAGTCTTTTAAGGGGCAAATGTGTCTTTTGCTCACCATCACCCACGTAACATTTGTTTTCTAAATTAGTTGTTACATATTTGCCCCCTAAACTTTAATCAATTTCAACAATAGTTACAATTTTAACCCTTTATCTTATTCTTTTTTTTTAACAACTTACTATTTTTTTTGTTTTCTTCTTATATCTTTAATATGTTATGTTTTAAAAAAAATAGAAACACACCACCACGACGTGCTAATTTTTCACAACGTTTTGATATAAATCTTGTTCAAAACCGAAGCCTGAAATATAATGTACAATTCATTGATACAGCAAGGTACAAGTGTATAGTACTTCTTTATCTAATCTATATATTAATTACTTATATATAATAACTTTTTATGCTTTACTTTGTAGTCCATGTGGGTTTTACCCCCACTCTCAAGTATCATCCTCCTACTCCTGATTTGATGTTAATCACACAAACCGCATCACTTTATCTTTCAAACTGAAAACGCTCCCATGCTGCAATTTTGACTTTTTAATCAGGTCAATGCTCAATTCAATTTTGGACAATTATGTGCATATCTATCTATCAGTAAACTACTTGCTTGTTGTTGTTGATTTGTTTCTAACCTTCAATCATGGAGATGGGTATTATACCTCTCGTCATCCTCACAGAAAACAATTACCATTTTCCTTACTCCATCAAGGTACACGATCCTGTCAATTACAGTTTCATCAAGCTTTAATCAAAACAAACCTGAGTTCAGTTTTGATCTCACGTTTTCTGTGGTCTGGTTCACTTTAATTGATTGATATACGTTATCGTAACCGTTTTGTATCAATTACATAATGTCAGTTCACTTGATATAATTTAGGCGTTTTCATTTTTATTCTTGTGATCATAGGGGATATTATTATTCGACCTGAAAATGAGCACTTTCAACTATTATGTCATGCTGGCAAAGAGGGAGATCTAAAGGCTAAAAATAGGTTGTCTGATTGGAATATTCTTAATGATCCACTAGGCTAGCTATTGTCACTGATTCATGAACATAGGTATAATACGCCTTGCAAAAATAGATTGATTGAAATGATGGTATTGTGAGTATTGTCCACTAAATATACGTACACTATGGATTGTGTTTTCATTGCAGGAGTTTGTACATGAAAGACTGAATTTTGAAATCAACACCATGTATGTATTCTAGCGAGGTAATACTTTTAAATTTACTGCATATATCTATTTATATCTTTGAGTTATGCTATTATATATCTTATAGGTAGATTTGTTTGCTTACATACCTCCTAACTCAGAACATCTCTTTGAAAGTTATGAATCAGCTACACTTGTTAAATATGAAAAAAGATACAATATTTCTTTAAAGTATCAAATGATTATTATTAAACACAATGTGTGAATATATTCACTTTTATATAGGTGCGCCTAGCTGAGACAATTATTGGTTCCACTAATCAACAGCCACTTCTTGACAGCCCTAAAGAGGTACATAAGATTAAAACCTGGTTAATGCTTATTATTTTACATAAGGTCTATCTCAAATTAGTTTTTCTTGTTAATATTAGGTGTTCCAACTTCCAACTTCGAAAGCTTCTTCCTGCATCACTTATGACTTAAACATTCATGTAAGCTAAATTTAGGTTTCAAAAGTATTGTTAAAATGTCTTTAAACAAAAAACAGGAAAGAAAAAATAACACTGCAGACACACTAAAATTACACTTTTTTTTTTTTGAATTATGCAGATCATGATTTATGGACTTCCAACCCAGAGACAGTTCTCAATGTAAAGGTATACCCCTACTTGTTATATTTTATTAAAATTGAATCACATATAATTCACATAAAACACCCTGCAACATTATACATGCCTCAGGGGGATTAGGCTGGTGGGACGGGTTAGTGGTTCGGGTGGACTCTCACAGCTTTCTACTGGGTTGACCCATTCGGCCTTTTTTCTTTTAATTGCAGGCTTTCAAGAGCAGATTAATGATACCATTTCATACAATCTTGGTGTCCTACTTGATTTACTTGATTTCCAGGTTTGTTTAATCTATGTATAAATTAATCTAAATTGTCAACATTGCTACTGTGGACCATGTTGACTTGGTAGAAGCATGTAAAACTAATCATGAGCCAAACCTAGCTCAATCTCTTGTAAGTTAAAGGAGGTGAAATATGAAATACAAACCGAAAGACTATAGGATATCTTAAATAAATGCAAGATCCACCGGATAATTGTTTATAACGTTTCTTTGTGGGTTTTTTAAATGTAGAAAAAGTAAAAAAAAAAAAAACTTTTTAGGGAATTTTTTTTACCAAAAAGTCAAACTGCTTTGGGGAATTTTTTACCAAAAGGTCAAACTGTTATGGGGAAGGCTTCTAAGGAGTAAGGACTTTAATAATCACATTTAGGTCTCCTGATTAAATAAGGTCAATAACTAGTTTGAGCAATTTGATTCAATTAATTAGAATATTTGAAACAGAATGTTTGTATAGACGATCTCTTGAAATAATATAAGCTCAAAAGGAAACAATATGCTTTGTTTAAATAACATATACTGTCTTTGTAGGGGTGTATCCGAGCTCGAGTATGAGCTTGACTATGCACAAGTTTGGCTCGTTTAGCTTTACTGGGGCTCGAGCTCGCGTTTGGTTGTTTTGAACTCTTCTTTTAAAGCTTGAGCTCAACTCATGAGTAATTTTCAAGATCGAGATCGGCTTGTTAATTATTTATATACATTTATAGTTTTTTAATACATATTTTAAGTTATAATTTTATACATCACACAATATTTATCTTTTAGTTACCTTATCATAATTTTATGCATAATAATTATTGCTGTATAAATATATATTAATAATTAATTAAAATTATTTTAGATTATCTAGGCCCGCGAGCAATCTTGAGCTCGATATATGAAGCATGGGCTCGTTTATTAAAAAAGCTTAGCTTGAGCTTATTTAAGTTCAGTTCGAATCGAGGCTTTAGCGAGCTGATCTCGAGTCACACATGCACGGCTTGACTTGTTTACACCTTCATTCTGTTAGATTGAATTCTTATATAATCTTGTTTTTATGTTATGCTCTTTTTACTTGTGGATGACAGGAACATGCTTTTGAATCAACTGGAAAGGTGCAAGTTCTCTAAATGATGCTTAACCACACAATTACAAATGGAATGACAACTTGAAAAGAATGAAGACTTAGTATAGAGGATATGAAGTTTTGAATTAGGTCATGAACTTCTGGTCATTTCCTTATTTACTATAGTGTTTGGTTCACATTGGTTATGAGATTGGATCATGAGTCGTTTGCATGTTGTAAAAGGGCTTTTTGATGAATCTGGTTCGGTTCGCCGGGGGGGGGGGGGGGGGGCAGATGTGTTGCTCTCTTCTAAGTTGCTCTCTTCTAAGATGTGTTTGAAAGTTTATTTATTTTATTTTAATGATTTGTTGTTTTTGAATTCGAGGTTGTTTCATGTAGTTATTGATAACATATTTTATTAAAGCATGTATCTTATTGTCTCAAGTCTCCTTACAATTAGACTGTTTATTCTTAACTCGACCAGAATCCGAATAACTCCGAAATAATAGTTAGAGAGTCAAACTTGTATAAAAAAAACTATTAGATCCAACTCTATTGGTAGTTAAACCTATAGGTTAGATCATTGAGATTTGCAAGACTTATAACTAAAGTTGGTCTCATCGCATTGAGAATTGCTGTCATGGAAGTTTTTATTTTTAAAATTACTATGATTATGAATGATATTTTGTTATTTGTGTTTAGTCTTTTTTTTTTTAAATTACTATGTTTAGGAGTGATATTATTTATCCATGTCTTCATTATTATTTAATTGAGATATGTGAGACTCATTAATAAATAGACCACACTGATGCTATGAATAATAAAACGAACAAACGTACTATACAATATAATATCACAAATGAGTTGATAAACTAACAGAAAATGACTATTGCATTGTAAATTGTCACCACCGCCGCATCGTGCGGATTTCCCACTAGTATATTCTAACTTGTCTCCTTTTTTTCTTTCAGTGGAACTTAACCAACATGCTGCAATTGGTACGTAACATCAAAAGGCCAATTTTATTCTAATATATTATTAGTTTTAAACACATAAAACTATAAAAATAGTTGCGATTCTCGTAGATGAAAAGTAAGTAAAAGAATAATTGTTTAGAATGGAATTATTAGTGTAAATTTAATTGTCTTTAAGTTCTAGTTGGGTTGTATCTTCTATTGATCTTGTTTCTAGCTTTATGCTGGTGTATTTTCTTGCTTCAATAATACATCACTGTGATTAAAAAAAATAAACTTTGTGTTAGTTAATACATAAAAAGATCATGCATCCATTTATACCAGTTTATTCTAACTTTTGTTATATTCATAACCCGGTACATAATAATTTTTATACATCATTTATTTTTATAATTCTGTAATTTAACTTATATGTTTATGTATTATTAAATATATTTTGATGTATGCGGATATATAGTTCGATTTGTCTAGTGATCAAGATATATCATTCAAATACCAAGCAACTTAATTAAGGTATGGAAAATTTTAATTTTATTGCATCCATTGTTGATTTGTTTATAAGTATGTGCAAATATTTTGTTATTTGTATTAGGGGTGTTCACGGTCCGGTTTAGCCGGGTTTTAGGTCAAACCGTAAACCAAACCATTAGTCACGGACTTACGGTTTTTATTATTGTAAACCAAAACCGAGCCGTTAAAATTTATTACCAAACCGAACCGATATCGACGGTTTGGTTCCGGTTTGGTTTCACGGATTAAACTTATATATATATATATATATATATATATATATATATATATATATATATATATATATATATATATATATATATATATATATATATATGGTTGAGTTATAATAAGATGACTAGTTTTCCTAAGAAGAATAGGAAATAATTTTGTTCATTCATTTTAAAATTGAATTATTGAGATTAGATTAGAGAGATCATAAAGTGTAAAACAAGGCTATGGACATAATAGGGATAACACATTTGTTGACTTTCTCTCTCCACATGCAAACATATCAAATACCCCCACCATTTTAAAACGCCCATAACTTTTTTATACGACATTTTTTTTTAAAACAATTTCATCATAATAACGAGTGTTTTTTTTATCTTTTATATGAGTACCATATTGCTATATAAAAATAAAATAAAAAATTCATGGGTTTTTTACAAAGTGTGTTTTACCAAGATTTTGTTTTACAAAATTGTGTTATACAATTGTGTTTTATTTTTTCATATTGTTTTTTGCATTGTGTTTTTTACATTGTGTAATTTAATTGTGTTTTTCGTTGTGTTTTTGTCATTGTGTTTTTATTTTCATTGTGTCTTTTTCATTGTGTTTTCATAGTGTTTTATTTTTCGACGAAATTTCCGAAGACTTTCCCAGCAAGGTGGTGGCGGTGGGTGGCAGTGGGCGGTGGTGGTTGTGGGAGATAAGTGAAAATTTAAGTGGGTTTTAATTAAGTGAGTTTTTGAAAATAAATTAAGTGGGTTTTCAATATTAAGGTATTAGACAAAAATACCCTCTTTCCTAGCCTTCTTAGGATAATCAAACTTCTTATTTGATCTTTTCTCTCTCTCTCTCTATATATATATATATCTATCTATATATATATATACAAACATAATAATTTAAACAGGAAGATAAAAAATTGTTACCCTTTGTGAACTAGAGATGTATTTTCCACCATCATTTTTTGATATAATGGTTCACTTAATATCTCATATCGTACAAGAGATTAAGGCTTGTGGTCCTGTGTGTCCTACGCTACATGTACCCTTTTGAAAGATATATGAGTGTCTTAAAAGGTTATGTAAGAAATTGTCATCGACCAGAGGGCAGTATTATTGAAGGGTATACTTCTGAAGAGGTGATTGAGTTCTGTCAATGTAATGTTATCAATGCTATATTTCATGTATTAGTGTTAAATTACAATACATATAATAACTTGTTTTTTTCCACATGCTATGTGAAGGGTTTTGACAGTGTTGGTATTCCTACAACTCGTCACTCAGGACGACTTGATGGTCATGCTGGAGTTGGTTACAAAACATTCTCGCCAGGTTACGAAGATTTACATGATGCACATTTAGTGGTCCTGAAACACATGACATGTCTTTCTCCATATGTTAATGAACACATGCAAATGTTACGGTTGACACACCCGGGTAAGGATGATATATGGTACATAAAAACTCAAAACAAAGAGTTATCGAAGTAGATGAAAAGGAAGGTAAAAGAAACGGATGTTGATGAAACCGTAAAAAGATTAAGGCAAGGTCCAGATTTTATAGTTGATACTTATCAATGGTACGACATTAATGGTTATACATTTTACACCAGTGATCAAGATAAAAAAAGTGCAGTGCAGAATAGTGGAGTTACTGTAATAGCATCAACAACCGAGTTCAACAGACAACGTCGTGATACATTGATAAAAATCGCCAAATATTCTTATTACGGTGTTATAGAAGGAATTTGGGAGTTGGACTATCATGGTTTCAAAATTCCTTTGTTCAAATGTAAGCGGGTGAATAACCGTACAGGACTTCAAGTTGACAAATATGGTTTTACACTTGTCAACCTTGCAACTCACGGCTATAAATATGAACCATTCGTTATGGCAAGACATGTGTCACAAGTTTTCTATGTCAAGGACCCGAGCAAACCAAGATACCACATTGTACCGCAAGGTAAACGACGCATTCTTGGTGTTGATAATGTCGTTAACGAGGATGCATACGACCACTTTGATGATCTTCCACCATTTTCGGTCGATACTGAACCGGTTAATTACGACAACTTTGTGCACGCAACAAACTTACGTGATGACATCAATGGGGTTTACGTTGATGAAGGTCTGATATAATCAATTCATTAAGATAATTTATTCTTATTTTTTAGTATAACAGCTAGTTTATTAATTTTTTATGCAGAATAAACAAGAATGGTGAAGATGAAAAATGGCGTGTTTGATTATGCATGTTAATGAGACATTGTCGATTGTTTGTATTATTTCATTTAAACCTTTTATTTATCGTAGTGAGTTTATTAATTCTATGTTTAAAGTTTACTGATTTGAATTGAAAATGAACTTCAGTCGACCTTGTATCAAACTAATTAACTCCTCCAACTTATTTGAGCCGAGCTCAATCTTTAAACTTTCCATTCGAGCCAAAGTTCAAGCTTCAGTAATATCAGACGAGCCAAGCTTGTTTACACCATAAATACTTTTTTACCTATTTCCCTCCCAAAAGTTTTTACCTATTCCCTCCAAAAATAAAAAAAAATTCACTTTCCCACCCAAAATATAATAACTTCAATTAACTTAAAATAATTTTCACACACCCAAAATATAGAAGTTACAGCCAAGTAACCCTAGCCAGCCTCCACCGTTTCCGGCCGTCCTCCGCTGTCTCCGGCCGTCCTCCACCATCTCCGGTAGTCCTTTGCCATCTCCAGACGTACTCAGCCCCCACCGGGCGTCATCAACCCTTACCCGCTGTCCTCCGCCCTCACCAGCCTTCCTCCGCACCTGCAGCCTTCACCCGTCGTCCTCCGTCACCGTAGCTGATCGTCCTCCAACACACATCACAGAGTAAGTTCATATATTGCTCTTGAAAATTATCAAAACTTCTATTGTATTCAAGTAAATATTTCTTATTCTCTTTTACTTTAATCAAATGTAAAAAATAGGGCACTCATCCGGGTAGAGTTAATTAGAAACTACTATTTTGTTAATATGTCATTTATTTATCAAACCTAATAAACATACCTTAGTCCATCATCGCCCAATATACAAGAATTTGTTCTTTCAGGAAGTATCAAATAAAAAGAATAGGAACCAATATAAACAATGTTGGTTTAGGTGGATAAGAACATAACGAACAAGAAGAAGACATTTAATAGATTATTTGAACAATAATATTGTCTTGTTAAGCCTTCTTTTATTGAAGGGTAATATTTTCTTTTTCACGGTACATACACATATATATAATCATGTACATACATATTTAACTGTTCTATAATTTCTTCTTTTTAGTGCTTATTGGACGCTTTTAATATTTGAACCGGGCATCTCAACCGCCTATATTGTTGATTCTTTAAAAAGGGGAAAACGTAAGGAGAGTTACACCATATCAGGTCTCATAGATAATGCTTTCGGGAGAAAATTTACTTGGGTAGTGGTGAATATATGTTCTCTACTCTTTTATCAACTTATTTATTTTCAAGTGCTTAAAATAATTAATTGTTAACTATAATTGCAGTGCAACCAACAAAAAGAAGCATGTGAATGTGGTTTTATGGTTATTAAACATATGTGGGAGTTTGTTGAGACCATTCAACATGATTTTATTGAAAAGGTAAGTGTTTTACATATTTAAAATATAAACTTTTCTATTTATATGTATACATTTAGATACCTTGTTATTTATTTCAGTTGTGGAATACAAAAGAGATTACTTCTCATAAGAACATCGAGTTTATGGCCGTAGAATTAATGGCTCATTGGATTACTAAGGTGTTTGGAGTTTGATTGTTTGAGGGCCGGGCATGAACTCTCTAAAGCGTCTTAAGGTTATCCCAAATTCTACCATGTTATGTTCATTTATATTTGAAGAAACACTAATCGACCCCTGGCAGATTACGGATAATCTGGGGGTTAAATAGATGTTTCCCACGAGGGTTAGTTCCGGCAAAGATGGTTGTTCTTCTGATGACCTGCAAAACAGACACCGTGAGCTCGTCACTGAGAGTGGGGGGGGGGGGTACCTCCTTGTGACCACCCTCCGGCGTGAGAATCAGACTAGATTGCTCTTGAATATAAGTGTATATTAAGAGAAATGACTAGAGCAGATATGATGGTATGAGATGAGATGATAATACCGTTCCAAGGTGTTGGAGTATTTATAGCCGAAGGTAGGTTTCCAAGCAGGTACAGCCGGCTGAATAGTATTCCTGTTCTGCCAACTGTGGGCTACGCACGTGCCATGCTGGTGGTTGGTGGGTAGGCAGCGGCTGATAGTGACCAGGCCGGCTGTGTACTATTCCTGTTCCACCAACTGCAGGCTATGCACGTCCTCCGACAGGTTGATGAGTAGGCAGCGAGCTGTCGTATCTTTGGTCAGATCTTTTGTCCATACCTCGTAAGGTACAGTACAAAAGATCCTCCAGTATCGTACGGACTGGCTCATTTGTGCGGGAGTGTTCTCGGCTTTGTACGAGAGTATTTCCGGCTTGCTCACTCATTCAGGTGGCATTACTGAATTATTTAAGAGTTAAGTGCCTTGTGCGTGTAGCCTTGCTGCGCGGGTAGCCTACCCTGATGGCTAGTATCCGTTACTGCGGGAACAGGCGGAGTACGTCGACCATTGGGAGGCTTTTCATGCGGGAACAGCTTGCGTACTGCGCGTAAGGACGTCACGTCTCTGAGCATGGTGGGTCCTGCGGATCCAGTTGGTTTTCTGCGCAGACGTCTCTTCAAGGTGAGTCTTGCGAGTTTAGCCTTTGCGTAGACGTCCCTGTTGAAGGTGAGTCTTGCGGGTTCAACTGCGCAGACGTCCCTCTTTGAGGTGAGTCTTGCGGGTCCAACTGGGCTCTGCTGGGACCTACCTCTTCAAGTCCCCCCAGTCTAATGTTCTTCTCATGAATTGTTAATAAGTGAGGTGAACTTTTGGATATAAGCAAAGGGTTTTGAAAAGGGTTTAGTTTTAAGGTTTTCCATGAGGATTCTTCTCGCGGAAGTCCTAATGTCACGTACAGAAATTCCCGACTTTTCTGCTTGATCTTTGTGTATGATGCGGGTAGGTCTGTAACCTCCTCGCAAGTCAGGAGCGTTGAGTTCCACTTGTATAGATTCTCCATGAGGTTTTGGTAGTTTTGAACATAGTGATCAATTATGTTAAAACAACCAATTCCATCTTGGAGCTTCAAACAATCTAGTTCTCGACGTTCCCGCTATGCGGGGATGTTATTCCCGTTTCTGCAAGCATGGCCCAGAAGATCCTTCTTGGTTTCAATTCCTTGCGGAGTGCTAGGTATGTGAAGGGTTTCGCATTGACACTGTACCCGCACTCGTCTTATAGTTACTTTACTTCCAAGGTATTCCTGGCTTCAATTCCCTGCGGGTGCTAAGTATGTGAAGGGTTTTGCCTTGACACTGTACCCGCACCCGTCTTTTAGTTACTTGGTCGCCGAGGTATTCTTGGCTTCAATTCCCTGCAGGTGCTAAGTATGTGAAGGGTTTTGCCTTAACACTGTACTCGCACCTGTCTTATAGTTACTTGGTTGCCAAGGTAAGGGGTATAGTCCCGCTTACTTTTGAATCTTTTTGAATCTTTTTGAAATTCGAATAGTTGGTGAAAGGATAAGAACAGTCCAAACTGTTGAAACGTCGTCTGACGGTTTCTTCTGACAGTGTTAGGACGTGCAGGAAGTTATGACGACGTGACAGTATATGGTCATTCCAGACGCTTTTTCAGGCGCGTGGGCGCGAGTTTTCGGGCGCGTGGCCGCGAAGTTTACGGCACGCGTCCTGTCAACAGCTGTTGCTAGCTTGCTTTTTTCACGTGTCATAGTTTCATTGCACCAGCGTTTTCCTCTCTCCTCCGCATTAAATTCATCGCATTCATTGCGATGAGTATATAAAGGGGGAGAGGGTGCAGCTTAATCCACACTTTCACTTCTCTTCTTCTTCTAAACGATTTCCGGCGAATACTCTAACGTTTCCGCCGAGCATTCTCCTGAAATCGTTCTTCTTTACATCCCAAACATGTCTTCTTATGATCCTGAGGTTACTGTCGAGGAGTCCGATGTATACCTCGAGAATCCGTCGTCCACGTCGGACAAGGATGACAAGAGTACTGCTGGGGAGTGCCAGTGTGCTCTTCCGGTCGACCTCTATCAGTACGTCGTCAGGAAGTTCATGCTCGAGCCTTTCGAGCCTGAGTTTCCTGCACCTCATCAGACGGTGTACGATGCCCCCAAGGGCAAGATAGGGGTGTACGCTGCATTCTTCGTCTATGGGAATCTCAGGTTCCCATTGACGAAGTTTGTATACCGTGTTCTGGAGAGACACGGTGTGCATCTGACTGAGGTACACCCAATGGCGATCGCCAAGATCCGCCATTTCGAGTGGGTGTGTCTCATTCTGGGTGTGGAGCCCCATGTTGACCGCCTGATGACCTTCTATTCCTGGAGGTGCATCCAGGGGTGGTATACCTTGGTCAATCGGATCAAGGGTTTGAAGATCTGTGCTACCGAGCGCAGTCTTCGATCTTGGAAGCGGGAGTTCTTCTATATCTCCGCTCGCGTCGTCCCCATAGCGATGACGTTCAAGAACGGGAGAGCTCTCCATAACCTTCACGCCTCCAACTACCAGGAGGCGGAATGGTTCTCCAAGGTTTCCCGGATCCAGTGAATGGTGATGCTCGGGATGAGCCGGGTGTGGAAGGAGGCGTCACAGATTCCCATTGTCCTCGAATACGGTTTGAACTCTGTCCCTTACGGTATGCTTCATATTATTCGTTAATTTAGGGTTTTTGTTCTAACCGTTTTTTCTTTTTTTTTCGGAGGGAAACGACTTGCAGTCTCTCCTGCAGCCGCGGGAGAGTGATGGTCCCGCTCGGATGGGTACTCGTGCTCTAGATGAGAACGAGTTGCCCATCCTTGAGCAAACGGCGGATCGGTTCGTGGAGGTCTACCCGCCGGGCCACCCGATTCTAAGCGCCACGCGGCCAGGTAAGGAGTTGTTTAACCCTCGACCTGTCAATGCTCAAACCTCTGCTGGAATTCCTCTAATCTTGTCATCTTCTGATGAGGAATCCGCAGATGGTCCATTCTTCGTGAGGAAGAAGAAGGCTGCTGGCGGGAAGGGGAAGGCGAAGGTTGCCTCCACTGCCGATCCGGTGAATCGGTCTGACTCAGAGACCGAAAGCGAGGAGGTGGCGGGGAACCCTGGTGGTGTTGAGATCACTGCTCCGGAGGTTGAGACGGCTGTCACCTCCGGGCAGCCCAGTACAGCGACGGTGACCGGCGTAAAGAGGCCGGTTCCATCGGGTTCGTCCCCGCCTGTTCGTACCTTCAAGCTCAAGAGGACTCGTAAGTACAAACTTCCTTTACTTTTAACTTCATATCTTTCCGCCATTATACTAATATATCTTGTTTTCATATAGGCGTGGATGCTACCGCATTCCAGGGTGGAGCGGGGAGGAGCACCTCCGGACCCATGATGGTAGGTTTGGTCAACCTACCTGAGGCGATGACCCAGGCGGCTGCGCCTGCTTCTGTTGGTTCAGTTGCTCACTCGGTTGAGGCAACTGCTCCAACTATGACAACGTCTCCGCCGGTTGTTAGTGCCATATTCACTGATTCTTTCACTGAGTCGGCGGTGAGTTTTTCTGTGGTCTCTTCCGCAGCAACGACCGCGGTTGTGAGTTCACCTCTGGTGAGTTCACCTCCGTTGGTCTCTACCACGGCTGCCTCCGCAATGCCTCCTCCGGCGCCGGTGACTACGGCCGGTCCTTCAGGTATGTCCGGGGTTGCGGCGTCTAGCCAATCTCTGCCTCCTTCCCATCTGCCTGACCTCTTGGATGGATATCCGTTAGGTTTGGGTGATGGGTTTGGCGGCTACAGGCCTGTCGTCGACCCTACAGGTGCGTAGAGTTATTTTGGCCTGTTATGTTTTTTTTTATCTTTTCTTAACTGCTTTTTGTTTTTGCAGTGTCGGATTCGAATGAGGTGTTTGTTCCGCGGTGGAACATCCGCCGGGGAACCACCCTTCGGACGGCTGTGGACTGCGTCGAGTGGGCGCGCCACGCCGCCCCCAGTGGTGCACTGGGAGAAGCTATGTCAAGCTACCAGGAGGGTAGGCTGACAAACGAGCTTCGAATTCTCCTTGCCCGGATGCAGCCGCGCGTCGAGCTACTTTGTCGTGAAAACGACAAGTTAAAAGCAGCTCGTATCCAAGAAGTAGCTCAAGCGCGTGCTGTCCGGGAGGAGAACAGGAGGCTCTCCGCCGTTGCTGCAGAGAAGGAGAAGGCCTTCAAGGCCCTTGAGGTTGAAGTTCAGGCCCGTCTCGAGGCCCGTTCCAAGGCTGCCCAAGCTGTTAACGAACACCTTCGGTTAGCTAAGGAAACCGCTCGGAACGCAACTGAGAGGGCCACCAGGGCTGAAGCTGTTGCTGAGCCTCTACGCACCGAGAATGAGGAGCTTAAAGCCAAACTAGAGAGGCTCCAATAGGCTCATGATGCCTTGGCCATGGAAGACGCCAAGAAGCTCCAAGAGATCTTGGACCAGAGGGGCGTGCTTGACCATACTGAGCGTAAGCTAAAGGGCGTCGAAGAGGCAGCGGCTAAAGAAGTGTTGCTTGCCAACCTTAACAAAAGTGAAGCCGAACGCGCCCGTAACCAAGCTCAAGCTGCCCTCCAGGAGGCTCTGGTTACCAAGGAATGACTTCTACGAGAAGCGTTGTCGCAGGTAAGCTTAGCTTCATAACGTCTTTACGCTTTTCTTTGTACTAAGAAAATGTTTTGATACTTGTATTTTTTCTTGTAGGTTGTGCATCGGGTGTTCACGGACACATCATATGACGATGCCATGAGCGCAGCCCTCAACGCTTCTCATGAGGATGGGGAAAAGGCTGGCTTCCTGCTTGGTCTAGGGTTCGTTGAGAAGGGCATCCCGCCTTCCAACTTCCCTTTATATGATGTGGATACTGAAGCTGCTTATGACCAAGTAGTGAACCAGTATGCTGCCTTCCCGCATCCAGTGGTGGAGGAGGTGAACGAAGTTGCTGCTGCTGATGATGGGTTAACCATTCTCAAGACCTTCCTTGAACCGCCACAGCCAAGTGATGGTGCGGGTACAAGTGGGTTTGGAGGGAGTGGTCCTGAAGCTTGAACCTTTAGATCCCTTCCCACTGTTAGGATAGGTTTATGTTTTTGTATAGATTTACACTCTTGTAGGCGGGTAGATACCCGGCCATTCTTGTAATACTTGAATTTTTATGGAATGTAAATCCTTTGTGCGGGTAGGACCGTCACTCTTGCTTTATAAACGTTATACGACTTGCTCATGCATATTATAGTTTAATTTGGCACTTGTTTTGCCGCATAAACAATATACGATTCGCTTGTGCATACTTTAGTTTAACTTAGCAATTTCTTAAGTACTTCGAATAAGTTAACCTATCAACGTGGCAGATAATAGGTTAAAGTTTTGCTTCCTCTTTCGTGATTGTGCGGGTAAGACCGTCACTTGCACTTAGTAGGATGGCTAAACTTTACCTATATCTGACCTGCGTGGAGGTTTTCCTCATTTTTTCCTTGAAGATATTTTCTAAGTGTTCTGAATAAGTTAACCGTTCGACGCGCGGTTGTCAATAGGTTAAAGTTCAGTTTCCTCTATCATGATTTGTGCGGTTAGGCCCGGCACTTTCATTTAGTGGGATGACCGAACTTCACATATGACTGACATGCATGAAGGTTTGCCGTTTTTTGTGTTTATGCGGGTTTTGCCGCTTTCCACACGCAACGATTTCTTCACACTTATTTATGCGGTGAAAACCGGCATCAGTGTTTTGAATAAATTAACCGTTCGACGCGCGGTTTTCAATAGGTTAGTTGGGTTTCCTCTATCATGATTTGTGCGGGTAGGACCGGCACTTTCATTTAGTGGGATGACCCAACTTTACCTATAACTGACCTGCGTGAAGGTTGACCGTTTTTTGTGTTTATGCGGGTTTTGCCGCCTTCCACACGCAACGACTTACTTCCCCACTTATGTATGCGGTGAAGACCGTCATATCAGTGTGGAAAGTTTATAAGTATAAATGTAAGATCATCAGCGTCAATGTGATAAGGAGAATCATTTCCATTAGAAGTGGCTCTGGACCTTTTCTTTTACAAGTTTGGAATTGATCTACATGCAGACTGTGTAATTGAGCTCCCTTCCATGTTCTTGGGAGTGTCATCGAGCCTTTCGAGCCGGTATGCACTTGGTTCGGAATCTCGTTGTTTACGCAGTATGTAGTCTCCGACATTGAAGCTGCAGTTTTATTCGTGTTTTCCCCAACTGGGGTTCTACACGCATTAGCCCGCTCAGCATTCATTACGCCACGAGGTGCGTGAGCGTCCCATCTCTGACAAATGCTTCGACAATGTCCTTCAAGTCTACGCATTCCTCGGTGTTGTGGCCTCTATATTTGAAACATGATTTTTGGATATTTTGAAACCTTTTTTTAAATATATTATTTGGTTTTGCATCTATAAAATACTGTAAATATGTGTATGTAGATTTATATTTGAAAATTTGCACATATATAAAAAATTTGGTTTTGTATATATATTGTTTCCAGCTAAAAGGTGCGGTTAGCTCATATGTTAAAAGATGCGGTTTGGTTATTCAGTTTAGGATGTAAAAGGTGCGGTTATGACTATACAGGTTAGAAGATGCGGTTTTTTAAAAGGTGCGGTTCCTATATCTAAAGATTCGATGCTATTTGATGCGGTCCTAGAATCGCACCTTTTAGCCAAAATCACCGCATCTTATGGCTGTTTTTGTATTAGTGTTACTTGCATGTGGTAATTAAACAAATAACAAAAGCCATGAAATTTGAAGTGAATTATGATTTTCATTCCCGTTATTTAGTTTGAATAACCATTTTAGTTCATTAGTTAATTTTTTTTATTAGTATTTGTGATTTAAGTTTCTAAGTTTCTTAACATTTAAGCACACGTGTTTAACACCCTCTCGTTTTCTATTAATTGTTTTGCTTTGTGATCTAAGGTGGCTAGTGCGTGTTTATAACATCTAGCCTATCTTGTCATAGGATTACAAGCCTTGATCAAGGTTATGTCTGTCTTGCACTTGATTTAAGTACTCTCGTTGATTTTCACAACTAATTGATAATTACGTTTAGCTAATTATGTTATTCTAGTTAATTTCAGTTATTAATACTCTCATTTTGCTCGTTAAACTAAATATTGATAGAATTATACCGTATATAAGGAGCTACAATCTCGTCTATAGATCAATACTTGGTTTTTATTCTTACTATATTTTGTATACAAATATACAATATATCAATGTTGCAAAAGTTGCTAAGCGTACCCTAGGCGTTCGACTTAGGAGTTGGGTGTACTCGGAGAACTCAAAAATGACAAATATAAAGAAAACTAATCATGGATATTATATATATGTCAAATATCATAAGCATACTACTATTTATAACAAAATAAGTGAATATCAATATAATTAAGAGAAATACATTTTTAAATACTAATCTTGTTATATTTTGTAAGTCAAAAATTGGCCTAAGTTGACCGATTAAATGTGATTCTGGCTGAGATTGATCACCTTTGATCGATTCTTAGTAATTGAGCAGAATTAAACAAACTCATCTTGATACCGTACCTTGTAGCGAGTACTCGGGGGTACTCGGCCTCGAATACCTAGTTTTACAACACTGCAATATATGCACTTGCTTATATATATCTCTCTCTCTCTCTCCTCCCTAAAAAGTCATTCTCTTTACCTGCAAATTCTTTCCCTTTAGTCAAAAGCCATACTGCCCCATGGGCCCCTTCTTCACCACACAAAACAAACACACCATCCATTTCCATTTCTAATTCTTCATCATCATCAACTCCAGATTCCCATCCATCAATCAACTTCAATTACTCATCAATCCAACTTACAAAACCCTAGATCCACCACCATCTGTGAAGATAATCCAAATCCATAATATCAACAACAAACACAATGCCTTCAAGACAACCTCCTTCATTCACTCGACAACAATCAACAAAACACAAAGCCACCTTCGTCGTCACCGTCTTCTCATCCGTATTAATACTACTCGGAATCCTGTACTACGTATGGTACTCACTAATCCACCGTGCACGCACCAGTCCTCTCAACTCATGCCCGGTCTTCCTAAAACTACGTCGTTACACCTACAAAGACCTCGTCTCCGCCACCAACAACTTCTCCCACGATAACTACATCGGGAAAGGAGGTTCTGGAACCGTCTACCGCGGCATCCTCCGTACCAGCAAACTCGTAGCTGTGAAACTGCTTGACGCGGACCGCGAGTTCCAAAACGAGCTACGGATTGGAGTCTCAGTTCGTTGTCTCGTTGTTAGGTTATTGCGTTGATAAGAAGAAGCGAGTGGTGGTTTATGAATACATGCCGAATCGGAGTTTACAAGAGTCGTTGTTTTCTGATAGGGTGTTGAATTGGGATAGAAGGTTCGAGATTATTCTAGATGTAGCGAGAGCGTTAGAGTTTCTTCACCGTGAGTGTGATCCCCCGGTCATTCACGGTGACGTGAAGCCGAGTAATGTGTTGCTCGATTCGGAGTTTCGTGCTAAAATTTCGGATTTCGGGTTGTCGAGGTTGAAGATGGAGCAGGAGTATAGCGTTGATTTGTTCAGTCAGGATCTGTCTGCTGGGAATGGAGAGTCTACCGCGATTGGGACTCCGGTTGAGAGTGGTACCGAGGTGGATTTCGCTCTTGCGCTGCAAGCGTCGTCGTCTTCTACGCCGATTAATAGTAAACTTGTGTGTAATCATCTTAAAGGGATGGAAAAAGGAAAGGAGCTTTCGGTTAGTCAGAGTAAGTTCACGAATTATGACGATGATAATAATAATTTGAATGGTAAGAAACAATGGGGGAAAGATTGGTGGTGGAAGCAGGATGGTAGTGGCGAGCTTTCGAGTAAGGATTACGTTCGGGAATGGATAGGAAGTCAGATCTGTCCGTCTGCGAATGCTAATCCGGAATGGGACGATGACAAGAACTCTGAAAAACCGGAATTCGATCACTGTCACACACCGAAAGTGAATGGTTCGAATGAGAACAGACAGTTGGAAGCTGAAGAACCGAGAGGGTGGAAACCTCATAGGAAAATGCAAGAATGGTGGAAGGAAGAGCACCTTGACGAGCTTACGAAGAAGAAAGTCGAAAAGAAGGTTAAACGAAGATTCAAACTCAAAGTCTTTAAACGAAAACTGAAACCGAACAAGCATGATCGCAATTCGGAGTTCAGTTTCCGGAAGAATTCAAAGAACAATACTGAAATGTACAGTGGGGATGTTTTCAGCCGAGAGTTAAGCAGCACGACGAGCATGAGGGGGACGCTATGCTATGTGGCACCAGAATACGGTGGCTGCGAGTACTTAATCGAAAAGACTGATATTTATAGTTTTGGAGTGTTGATTCTGGTGATTGTTTCGGGTCGTAGGCCGTTACATGTTCTTGCTTCGCCGATGAAGCTTGAAAAGGCGAATTTAATAAGTTGGTGCCGACAACTAGCGCAGGGTGGTGACTTATTGGAGCTCGTGGATGAGAAACTGAAAGATGATTATAATAAAACGCAAGCGATTTTGTGTGTGAATTTGGCTCTTGCTTGTTTACAAAAGATGCCCGAGTTGCGGCCGGATATTGGGGATATTGTCAAGATTTTGAAAGGGGAAGTGGAACTTCCGGTGGTTCCGTTTGAGTTTTCTCCATCGCCACCTTCAAAGTTGGCTGGAAGATCAAGATCTAGGCGGAAGAACAAAAGTAATGCTGAATAACGGGTTTTAGGGATTTCAGGACTCGGTTTAAAACCGTTATAGGTATAGTTAAGTCATTGGTTTTATTTTGAATTCAATTTGTCACTGAAGCCAAAACCGGAATCAAGCTGTTAGTAACGGTTCAGTTTTGGTTTTTGGTCATAAAAAACCGTTGCTAACTGTTTGGTTCACGGTTTGACCTTGAATCGGTTCGTGATCGCCTCTAATGGATTCCACGTCAGTGTTTTGTACAATGAAGTGGCGTAGTGCTAAGCCCGCCCTTGATTTAATCTCAGTGTGCTCACTGGTTTTCTGCATGTAGCTGCTGAAGTTCATTCGTTAATGTATCATGACTTCATTGGTAACCGATTCGCATGATTCAGATAGATAACAAAAGATTCATGGTTTGATATAGAAGACAGGTGTAGGGTGGGTAATGTGTTGGATTTGATTTCGGTGTTTGCTTGTTATTCTTTGTGTTATTATTGTAGAGTTACAGTTTTGGGTTAATCATTATATTCGATTCATGGATGATATGGATATTTGTTCATTTTTAAGATGCAGATCAATTGATAAACTTGTGGCTTTATATTCGATCATTATATTCGATTCATGGATGATATGGATATACGCAATTATGAACCCATCACACAAGAAGGGTCGGGTCAAAGTTAAAGTTATTTGTTGGACCTAGTCAAAGTCATAAGAAGTTAAGTCGAGAGCATCCTATCCCAATTTCTATGAGAGAGATTTTTATAATTTATGGAGCGTTTTAGAGTGTTATAAGCAGAGAAGAAAGAAAATATAGTGATTTTTTCTGTATATTTGAAAAACTACTGTTCACAATCTATAATTTTTTTAATATTTGTTGAAAGTGTTGTGAGTGAAGGAAAAAGAAAAAATAACGATAAAATTATATAAAAGTATTATTTAATTGAATATGAGAGAAAAACATTATTGATGTTAGTGTAATTTTGAATTTGAAGATAGCGGAAGTGATGAGAATGCTCTCTGAAGACGTATTTAGTGGAAACACTCCTTGCGACATCTTTAGTATAAATAAAGCTAGGTCTCTTTTATTTTAACTTGTATACGTTATCTAAATTAAATCTAGTTCTATTTTATACGGAGACCAACACTTCTCGAATTGGATTTTTTATTTGAGAAATAGAATCATTTGCTTGAGTCCAGGTTCTAGACTATATCATCGCATTTGAACAAATTTAATCGATAACCGAGATTAAAAGACAGTTATGATTGTTTTTTTATTAACCAATAATTTGGTTATAGTTATAGTTAAGGCTATCCTATAACCGAATGTTAACCGAACAAATACATTTGTAGTTATGGTTGACCAATATAACTTTTGAGATTAACCCGCAAAGGAATCTTGAATCTAGAGAAGATGCAATGGCGTGTGCATCACTAATAGGTCAGCTACTTATTGAAGAGTCCGATTAGATTGCCTTAGAGCATCTCCATTGCTTTATCCAGTTATGATGTGGCAATGTCCATTTTTCTGAACTGGACATGTAAAGAGTGGAGGTTGGTGTTTAGTTATTACTGATCCTGAATTCCAAATGCATGTGAATATATCAATGGTGGCCCCCTAAGTTAATTAATATTATTTATTTAAAACAATTCAGAGTTTCAAACGGCTAGCATTTTAAATTTTCCAAATCTTTTTTTTCGTTTTTCACAACTATAACGGCACTATAACGGCACATTTTATGAATCGAAAAAAAAAATTCCATCTATATTTCTCTCAAAAAAATAAATGGATGATAGCAATTTCTTTCAGCGTTTGCTAAGCGATCCTAACCCAAACCCGACTCCAAACACCAACCCGATTCCGACTCCAACCTTCGGTTTTCAACAGTTTCAACAACCCAGAATCTTTCCTTACCCGCATCCAAACTTTGGATCTCAACACTTTCAACAAGCGGTTATCAATCGTTTCCACAACAACCTGGATTTCCACCATTTCCACAACAACTCGGTTATCCACATCTCGGTTTACAACAGTATCAAACACTCACACCTACTCCAATCCCTAGCGACACTCAAATGTCATTTACATCGACACCGTCACCTATACTTGGTGACTCTGCTTCCCCTGTTACTAGTAAAAAAAGGGGGGGAAACAAGTCGTAGGAGTATCTAAGAGGGTTCAACGAAAATGGTCCATAAAGGAAGAAAAGATACTTAAATAAAAGTATTTTATTTATAAAAGTATTTGAGTTATAGAAAGAAAATATAAAAGTAGGTGATTATGTGGAATATAGAGGTGTTTAAAAGTGGATGCAGTGTTGGAGAAAAAATAAGAGTTTTTTATTTTTTTTAAGGGTGTATGGAGAATGATGGATGAATAAAGAATGCAAATAGATCCATGAGAGGTTGTGACGTCATTGTTAAGAAATTTATGGAGATCTATGCGGATTTAATAAATGTGTAGGGAGATGATGGAGAGTACGGAAAGAATGGTACTACAAGGAGCTAGAACATTTTCATCACACAAAGTGTTAAGTAGTCCATACATCAATTATCATGTCAGTTTTATCTTTCACAATTCATCTCTATCATTCACTATATGTTATTTTCTTTTAATAAACTTTTTAATATTATATATAAACAAGTAAACCAACAAAATTGTAAAACCCCACCCGCTTAAAGAGAATGATACTACGCGGGGCTAGCTGGCTAGGTTGTTCTCATCACACAAAGGAGAATTATGAAGAGGCGGCGTGGTTTTCCATCCTCGCCATATGGTTGCCACGCCACAACTTCTCCAAGCGGAGTACACAACATGGTCTAAGATGGCCATCGATGGTTGATTCTTTCTCCAATGGAATGCATTATGCATATATAACCTCACTATCAGGTTGTGCATTTAATTACTTAGATCTCAATTAAAACAATCATGTATAAGTATTTTGTTACATAATCGTTTAGTGTTTGAGCAAATATATCAGAGAATATGATATTTTGTTATATATAAACACAGTTTTGAAGTGTGTGAATTTCGGAATCTTGTCTCAAGTGAAACATTTGTCATAAACATATGTGATAAGTAATTATGTGGTGCTATTATTTTGACTTCTACACCTAAATAGTCAGTTTTGGTACGACTTTCTGTTTCTTTCTAGTTTTTTTTAATATATACTTGTTGAGAAAGGATACAATATATAATTAGTTGGGTGTGGTTGGAACGGAAGGAAGTATTTGACAATTTCGTTGACATGGTCTAGCTACCACAAAAGTTGCTTTCCAAAGAAATCTTTTGTAAGTTTATATACAACACATTATCATTTATATTTGTTTATTGGGTGGGTTACAGGAACACCCATCTCTAAAAAATTCATGTTCATTTAAGGATTATGTACTGTCTGTGTATCATGTCATATCAGGAGGGATGCAAACCAGCTAAGCTGCTTACGAATTATTCGAGATCGGCTCGTTAACAAACTCGATCGAGCTGAGCTTAATCAAGTCCGAGCCCAAGCTCTGGCCTAAAAGTAAGCTCGTTTAATAAACGAGCCTGAGCTTCACTTATCGAGCTCGAACTAACTTGCGAGCATAAACAAGTCTGTCATTTATAATTTAATAATCATTAATATATATATATATATATATATATATATATATATATATATATATATATATATATATATATATATGCGCGTGTGTGTGTTATGAGAACATAAACAAAAATAACTAAATAACATATGCTATTTTATACATAAAATTACAATAGTAAAGGAGCTGAGTCTGAGCCGAGCTCGAGATTGAAAATTTACTCACGAGCCGAGTTCGAGCTTTGAAAATAGAGCCGGCTTGGCTCGTTTGGACCACTATCTTTGAACTCCCTCTCTGTTCTGTTCCTATCTGCAATTTGCTTCATCCTATTTTGGGCTACCACTAAAGAGTGCTTCAATTGTTGAATCATTAGCTCCCTCTCAGTTAGTAACTGTTCCATTGCTTCTATAGGACAATCTTTAGGAACATATGAAATGAAAATAGGTGGTGGGTAGCCATACAGAACCTGAAAAGGTGTCATCTTTAGGGAAGTATGATAATTAGAATAATACCACCATTCGGCTAACGACAACCATTTCAACCAATTTGAGTTTGTAGCAAGTGTCATGCTTCTCATATAAGCTTCAATACACCTGTTCACTACCTTAGTCTGCCCATCAGATTGAGGATGATAAGCTGTAGACATGGACTGTGACAACTGCCAAATTCCAGGTTAACTTCGTTAACTAAACACAGTTAAATCTTGTTGACTATGTCTGTAAACTCAGTTAGTTCTGTTAACTATGTTAATGAACTCTTATACATGTGGAGTCATGTATATGAACTCTTGTACATGTGGTGTCATGTATGCGTACATATAAGTTAATGTGTCATTGGTGACTTAAACAAGAATAAGTGGCTAATTATAACAAGAATAATAAACTCGTCATGCATGTTATAATAAACGTGGTATGTGGCATGCACTGTATATGATAAGTTTAATGTGTTAGACTATCAATATGTTATATTATAGTTGTTACATGATTATGTGATTTATAAGAAAACTAGGTTATTAAACAAGTTACATTATATGTCATGTTACATGTTGGTTATTTATATGGAACCTTAGATTATAATACATAGAAAATGTTTATAAGATAAGTAACATGTCACATATGGATTAATAAAACTAACCTAAGGTATTATTTTCATTAAATCAATAATAAAGGATTGTTAATACAAAAGAGGTTACAAACTATTGGAGTTCAAAGCCTTTCTCTTTCCCTTTTCTCTCTCTTTTTGGCCGTGAACCACACACCCACACACACACTCTCATTTTGTTTTGCAAACACTCTCTTTCAATATCATTTTCATACACAAAAGGTTTGGTGATTATTGGGAAGCAAGGGAAGTAAACATTTGAATCAATCAAGAGGGTAGGTATTTATGTTTTGTTGTATACATATGAACCTTGTATCCAAATGATTTGGATCATAAAAGGGGATGATCAAAGTTTGATGAGTCAAAAGAATTTGTATGTATTTTGGTCTAGTATTTTGAGTCTTTTATAAATATAATTGTTTTTACTTTTCTTATGAAATCAACTGGATAATAGTAAGACATGAAATTTGATTGAGTAAGAATGTTCTTTGATGATTTAGAATCGTAAGGATGTAAAAATTATGATTTTTAGTGGATTGTGGTTTGAATCTGCTTGCTGGCAGACTTTGTGTCTTGGATTGTATGGTGAATAACTTGATGATACGTTTGTGTTTTTGGTCGATTTTTGATTCTATGAACATGTATTTTGAATCTAGTTTTCAGAAAGTCGGGAATCTTAATTTTTGGACTTTGTTTGAGTACTTTTTATTAATTTATAAAATTAGTATGTAAATCTGATTTAGAGGTAAAGTTTCTGAGTTGTGTTATAAATTGCATAACTTGATGTTGAAAATAGATATGGAGATAATTCCACTTCTGAAATGTTGTAAATTGAAATAGGAATCTATTCCAATTGGTCTTGCATCAATTGGACAAGTATGTAATTTTTGACAAATATTTGTTTACTGCTGTGTTGAGATAGAGTTAAAAGTTATATTGATGTAGTGTGTGAATAATCTGTATATTTTAGTAAGTTATAAAATTATGAGAAAATTATATGTTATACCTAATACATGTGAGTATATGTGTGATTTATTTGGTAATTTAATTCCAAGTTTTGATTGATTAGAAAAATCGGTTTTTGGATGATTGAAAATTGGTTAAGGATGATCAATATATTGACTAGTTAAAATAGTTGTAAATTGTAATATATTGACTATGCTAATTGGAATTTTGACTTTGTGAGTCAACTTGGAACTACTTGACTAAGTGGTTAGTCTTACTTGTGAAATGTTGAAAGTATTAGGAGTTGGAATTAGTCATAGAATTTCATGAAAAGTGGCTAAGTGCATATTACTTGATTGTTGTTAAAGTTGTGACTAGGAGCATAATATAAACATTCTGAGTCTAACGAATTGGTCAAAAGTCATCAACGGGCCATCGGTCAACATTTTGGTCAAAGGTCAACATTTTGGTCAAACGGTCAACAAAACTCAATTTTTAGTCTTCGGTCATCGAGACTTGGACTTTTTAGTCAACGGTCAACAACTTGGACCTTTTGGTCAAAAGTCAAACGAAAAGTCAAACTTTAGTCAAGGTCAACAAAAGTCAAACTTTGGTCAAAGTCAACAAAAAAGTCAAACTTTGGTCAGACTTCAAATAAACAAGAGAATTGTTTGGATACTAAGGATTCTAGGAATCGCTTAGCAAATTCTTATAGTGCTTGTGTGATTTAAATACTATAACAACATTGATTTAAGAAGTTGACTTTCAGTTTGAACCGCATTCGAGGTGAGTTTCACTACCCCACTTTTTACTTACTCCTTTTGGGGGGAAAGCATGCAACATACAAACTTTTTGGATAATTGTAGACTTTTTAATACCTCATGTGTACATTGTGAACTTATACTGAAGTCCCCCATGCACATTGAACCGTTAGCAATTGTATATTGGCTGGGTATGAAAGGTAGTACTACTGGGTTTGACAAACCCCCTCGGGGCTCTCGGTTGAGGGAGTCGTTGGGCGTCTCATTTACTAGAAACACACTAGTCTTATATTAGACTTCGAGGGTAGCAAACAAAACTAACACGTCAGCCTCGGTCACAATGGAACACACACTAATGTAACGTGATTGCTAGCCTAATTAACTAGCGGTATTTCTAATGTATACATTATCCATGCTTTACTACTACACTGTTTACTTACTAAATGGTTGTTTGACAAACTTGTTTTTAAACTCAAACTATGAACTCACCAACCGTTGTGTTGACCCGTTTTAGCATGTCTTTCTCAGGTCGCTGATAGTGCAAGGATAGGAGTTGCATTCATGATCACCAATAGACATTGCATCTTAAGTTGGAATCTTTTATTTAATAATGTTATGGCTTGCGCATGTTTTGGGCGCCTTATACTATTTGGTTTTGTTTAGGGATGATTCCCGTTATGTTACGCTTCCGCATATTAAAACCTTAAGACATTAACTCTGAATGGTTTCCCAAATATGGGGCAATAAAGTATTTTAAAATATTTAGACGTTGTTTGTTGTAACTAATGATTGAGATCCTGGTTTGTCACGCGCCTCGCGGTAAAACCCCGCATGTGGAAATCGAGGGTGTGACATGGACAGCTGTATACCTTGCAATTTTGTAAACTCCTTCCAAAATTGACTTAGAAATACAGGGTCATTGTCTATAACAATTGTTTGAGGCCAACCATGAAGTTTAAAGACATAATCTAAGAATAACTGGGCAACTGTCTCATCTGAATATGGATGTCCCAAAAGTATAAAATGCCCATACTTTGTCAACCTATCCACCACTACCAAAATCGAGTCCTTCCAATGTATTTTAGGAAATCCACCCACAAAGTCCATGGAAATATCTGAAAAAACATACCTTGGAATGGGCAATGGCTGCAACAAACCAGGCGAAGCCACATTCTCATGCTTTGTTCTCTAACAAACATCACAACTCCTGATGATTTGTCTCACTTTCTTGTGGAGGCCCTTCCATGTAAACATGGATTGGATTTTTTGAACCGTGGCATGAACACCAGAATGACCTCCCATTGCTGAATTGTGACTTAAATCAACAATGTATTCTGTAATGTCTCATCTTTCCCAACCACTATCTTAGAGTTCTTTGTTAAAACAGTGCCATTCCATTGATACTTCGGTATTTGTTCACCCTTTAACAACTTCTGCAACTTTTGTTGAATTTGAACATCAAATTCCCAGGATTTGGTGATCCTTTGAAACAAGGTATCATCCAATGTGGATAACAAAATCATACATAATGTAGGACCCTGAACCCTAGAGAGAGCATCTGCAACCTTATTTTCCACCCCTTTTTTGTATAAAATTTCATAGTCAAACCCCATAAGCTTTGATAACCAGACATGTTGTAGAGGAGTAGTCAATTTTTGTTCCAACAAGTGTTTAAGACTCTTTTGATCAGTCTTAATGATGAAATGACCAATAGAAGATAATGTTGCCAATGCTTACTGCAAAAATAATAGCTAGAAGTTCCTTTTCATACACAGAATAAGACTATTGCCTTGGTGAAAGAGCCTTGCTAATAAATGCAAAGGGATGACCATCTTGCATTAGCACAACCCCAAAGCCCAATGCAGAAGCATCAGTTTCCAATACAAATGGTTTAGAAAAATCAGGAAGAGCCAGAATAGGGGGAGAACATAAGGCTTGTTTTAAAGTAGTAAAAGCAGTAGTTGCAACATGGGTCCATATAAAATTGTTTTTCTTCAAGGGTAGTAGGAGGTTTAGCTAAGATCCCATAGGATATTATGAATCTTCTATAATATCATGATAAGCCCAAGAAACCCCTTAACTGTTTGATGTTGCTAGGAATTGGCCATGATTGAATAGCCTCAATTTTCTTTGGATCGGTAGCAATTCCTTCTTTACTGATTATATGCCCTAAGTATTCAACAGATCCTCCACCAAAAGAGCATTTAGACAATTTTGCATACAATCTATTAGCTCTTAGAATCTGTAAAACTTTTCTCAAATGACCCATGTGTTCTTTCACAGTCTTGCTATAACTAAAATGTCATCAAAGAAGACCAAAACTGATTTTCTTAACAAACGTTTGAAAGTGTAGTTCATAAGAGCTTGAAATGTTGTTGGGGCATTTTTTAGGCCAAATGACATGACCATAAATTCAAAATGCCCCTCATGGGTCCTAAAAGCTGGTTTTGGAATGTCATCAGGGTACATTCTGATTTGATGATACCCAGATCTCAAATCCAGCTTAGGAAAAATAGTATACCCACCTAATTCATCCATCAGATCCTCTATTAAAGGAATAAAGAATCCATTCTTTATAGTTGCATCATTAAGCTTCTTGTAGTCTATACACATCCTTCAACTCCTATCTTTTTTCTTGACCAAAACTACAGGAGCTGCAAAAGGACTGACACTGTTTCTGATCACCCCAGCGTCAATTAATTCTTTGGTCATTTTTTCAATAATTTCCTTTTGAGACAATTGATATCTATAAGGCTTTTGATTTATAGTAACAGATTCATCCTTCAAGACAATTATGTGATCAAAATCCCTATGAAGTGGTAGACTAGTAGGTGTTTGAAACACATCATCAAATTCTTTCAAAAGTTTATCAAAAACCTCCGGACTTACAGGGTTAGACACTAAGGTCTTGTGCTGAAATTGTTGCTCAGATACATCTACTTTCAAATTGTACACATGACCTTGAATAAAATGATCATCACTTGTCAATAATTGGTTCATGACTTCCATTGAACACAAGGACCACTTGTTACTATGATTTCCCTTTAATTGATACGTCTTATTTCCCACCCTAAATTGCATAGTAAGGTATTTGAAATTCCAAACAATGTCCCCAATTGGCAGGAGCCATTGTACACCCAATACCATGTCATAAGTTGCCAATGATATGACCAACACATCAACTTTAAACCATAAACTTTGCATCTGCCATTCAAAGTTTCTACATATTTTCTTGCACATTAATGGTATTCCATTGGCAACCCTAACCTTCATAGGGTTGATGTCTTCTAATTGACAACTAAGCTTAATAGCTAATTTTTCATCAAAGAAATTTGTGTAGAACCTAAATCCGTGAGGATTCTTAAAGTCTTAAGTTCCAGTATTACCAACAAGTTGCATAGTGGAGAAAGAAGGAACCCATGTTATTGCATGTATTGAAATCAGTGGGTCATGAGTGGTGGTATCAATAATGGTTTTAGAATCTTGTTGGATACCAAGGCCCCCTTCCTCGTCATCCTCAATTTCTAAAAAATAAAGTTGTTTATTGGGACACTTATGGGTTGAAGTGAATTATTCAGGGCACCAAAAACATTCACCCCTAAGTCTCTTGGCCTCCATCTCTTTATTTGGTAAATTCAGCATGTTTTTGTTAGGATAAATTATTTGGTTCAAGGGTGGTGAGGGTAGTAATGGTAAATGGTTGGTGTTAATTTTGGGTTCGTAGGCCTTGTTGGCCTGGCTTATTATTTGAAGTCCAAAGGCCAGACGGGTGTGGGATGGCCAGACCGAAGCCCGACCCGGTTTGGGTTTCTTGTTTAATAAGATACAAACCCTAGTCATATCTCTATATATTTGACGTTATGTATTTGTAATCTTTTTATCACTCAATAAAAGAAATACCTAGTTGCCACCCATGGACGTAGGTCAGTGTAGACCAAACCACGTTAAATCCTCGTGTTCGTTTATTGATTTCGTGTCTGTGTTCGGTTCGTGTGTGTGTTTAATCCCAACAAGTGGTATCTAGAGCTTAGGTTTGGATCACACGAGAACACGTTGAACCAGTTCCGCTCGTCGTCGCCGTACCTAAAGTCGGAGCTAGGATTCCGTTATATTTGGTTGGTCTCCGTCACGGTCGGTTAAGGATTGTTCCCAGCCACCGACGTTCGTTTCGTGGAGGTTCTGTTTTGAAAGCTGAAGAAGTCGTCAGTCTACGCCACCGCCGCTGATAGGGTTCCGTCGTGTCGGAATTCTGTTTAATACCACCAGTATAACCACCATGTGTCGCTGCTTAGCCGTAAGGGTTCGAGCAGAAGTGAAAGGCCGAGACGTTGAATCAAGATCCTATTTTGTGAAGAACTGTTGTTAATCCGATTGAACATTAAAGAAACCAAGAACCAGTGTCAATCGCGTTTGTCAGGTTTTCTCGTTTCAGTTTCTGATTTTCAGTTCGTTATACCACCGCGTTTAAATAGGTTGATTGTTTAATATAGTTCAGTAGAACAACTGTTAAGTTCAGGCTCGTGTTCCTGTATCTGTCTCTGTTTTTATCCAATTTTTCATTTTGGTCATTGTCATGGTAGAAGACGGAAAGGTTCCGATATAGAATTTGACGGACATAAGTTTGGTTGGTGGAAGATGCAAATTGAAGCGCTACTTTGTCAGAAAGACTTGGATGTAGTGTTTGAGGATGAAAAACCAGAAAAGTTGTCAGAAGTAGAGTGGAAGAAGTTAGACAAGAAAGCTAGGGCTTGTATTACACTATCGTTGTCGGAAGATGTGGCGTTTAACGTCATGAAAGAAACCACAGCCCATGGTATGATGGAGGCACTATCCAACATGTATGAGAAGCCTTCGGCAGCGAATAAGGTCTATCTTATCCGAGAGCTAGTGACAACAAGAATGAAAGAGCGTGGGTCAGTTACAACGCATATCAATAATCTTAATTTGAACCTCTCCCGCTTAGTGTAAGTCGACATTAAGTTTGATGATGAAGTTCAAGGTTTTTTATTGTTGTCCTCTTGCCCGACATCTGGTCGCAAACAGTGACTGCAGTTTGTAGTTCGTCTACAAAAATAACTTTTGATGGGATTCGAGATTTGATTCTTGGAGAAGATTCAAGACGCAAAAATTCAGGTGAATCATCAAGTGATATATTAGTCATCGAAGGTAGAAGTAGGGGAAAACAACGAGGCAGTGGGAGCAAAAAGAGGAGTCAGTAAGACTCGTAAAGATATTGAATGCTGGGGTTGTAAAGAGAAAGGGACGCTTCAGGAATCAGTGTCCGAATGGTAAGAAAGAGGTGAACGTTACAGAAAACGACACAGATGACGGGGTCAGTAGGGATGATTTTTTAGCTCTTAGTGTTGAGAGTAACGTTGATTCTTGAGTGATGGATTCTGGTGCATCGTTTCATGCCACTCACTGTAGTGAAATGATAAAGAATCTAAAGTTTGGAGATTTTGGAAAGGTTCGACTGGCGAACGATTATATTTTAGAGGTTACGGGTATGGGAGATGTTGATTTAATCACTTCAGTCGGTACTTCTTGGACTTTGAAAGACGTGAGGGTTATTCCAAGTTTAAAGAAACGTTTGACTTTAGTTGGGCAGTTGGATGAGCAGGGGCACGATTTTAAGTTCGGGAATGGGCAGTGGAAGGTAGTCAAAGGGAATCTCACAGTTGCTCGTGGCAAGAAAATGGGTTCGTTTTATATGGTCGATACGTCACCGAAAGGAGTGAATTCAGTTTTAATGAAAGACAAAGTCTGGTTCACAGAATCTCGTGGACAGAAGAAGGTTCGTTTTGCAAGTAACAAACCCAGAGCCAAAGTGAAGATTCAGGATGAACGAGCTAGGAAGGTTAAATCAGTCAGAGGACATCGTGATAGTGGGAGCACATGGAGTGTTTCAGTTACAGTTCTAGGTCGACAGTGGATTAAGAAAACCAGTATTCCAGCTGTAAAATTCTCTCCAGTGGATTACTTGCTGAATATGGAGAGTGTTTGTTCTCAGGTTTTCTCAGGATCCGGTAGTTTGTTTCAGTGGGAGCCAGTAGGGACAGAGAACGGGTCAGAGGCAGTTTTAGCCGTGACTGATGTGTTGGAGCTCCGAGGATCTTCAATGAGCCTCTGGTTAATTGATGAGAAGGCGGTGGAAACTAGAAGTTAAATGTTTAGATTACAGAAGTACAATGGGAGTGCAGACGAGAGTACTCAAGGCCTCCGAGTGGGAGATTGTTGGGTTCGTAGGCCTTGTTAGCCCGATTTATTATTTGAAGTCTAAAGGGGAGATGAGTGTGGGATGGCCAGACCGGAGCCCGGCCCGGTTTGGGTTTCTTGTTTAATAAGATACAAACCCTAGTCGTATCTCTATATATTTGACGTTATGTATTTGTAATCTTTTTGTCACTCAATAAAAGAAATACCTAGTTGTCACCCGTGGACGTAGGTCAGTTTAGACCGAACCACGTTAAATCCTCGTGTTCGTTTATTGCTTTCATGTCTGTGTTCGGTTCGTGTGTGTGTGTGTGTTTAATCCTAACAGTTAATTGGTGGTTTAAGAACTGAATTGGGTTTGTAAGAAGAGATAGGTGTTGGGTTTGGGCAAAATTTACCAGTTTGATTAGAGTATGGTTTGGTTTTTGGTAATAAAGCTATGTTGGCTGATGTATATAAAAATATAAATCTTTTTAGCATCAAATAATCTCTAAAAACTGCAACTTTTATCATATAATATAGTTAAAATAACTACTTATCATGTTAAAATGTATTTTCAGGTGAATCCAAGCCTCAAACGAAAAAAGCGAATGATAAAACCAAGAACACCAAAGAAAATAGAAAACATGGGGCTGTGCTTCAGAAAACATGAGGCTGTGCGTTAGGAAACACGGGGTTGTACTTTTGGAAACACGGGGTCGTGCTTCTGGGAACACGGGGCCGTGCTCACCTATCAGAAAAGACAAAAATCTACAAGAAAATACAAAATAGTGGACAACTAGACATGGGGCCGTGCTTGAATGGACACGAGGCCGTGGTCACCTTTCAGAAATGACAAAAAGGATTAGCACATGTCACTAAAAAGCACGGGGCCATGGTGAATCATCATGTACGATCTGACAACATGCAACTGGGACACGGGGTCGTGCTTAATAAAGCACGGGGTCGTGCGTCTATCTCCAGACAGCCTATAAATAGAGGCTCTTGTGTCATTTGAAAAGTGTGCCTTGAAGAGAATTCTATACGGTTTTCACTTATAAAAACACCCACTAAACACTCATATTGAAGATCTAGTGAAGAGTTTGAAGACTTAGAGGTCATCATCATCAACCATCATCATCATCCATCCACCATCATCATTAAGAAGGAAGATTCATCCACATTTTGGTTAGATTGTTCTAGTTTAATCATGTGTTTGTTATCATCATCCACTCTAATTTTCATAACCATGCTCATTATGAGCTAAACTCCACTTACCATCTAAAATCTATGAAGAAGCTTTGTTTAACTTGATGATTATATAAAACATGTGGTTTTGTTTAGTAAAGTGCATGGTTATCTTGCAATTATCTTTTGATGATAAATGTTTCACCATCTTAATTCAACAATTCAAAGTTGGTGATTGTCAATTATATTGACAATCGTTCATGTTCTTGAAAGATAGAAATACTTTGATAACTTATCGAAACATGGATCCTTATATTGTACTTAGAAATTATGAGATATAAGTTATGATCTATTTATCTGGTTTTGGTAATTCTGAAATAACATCGCTAACGCGATTGCTTAGGTTATCATACTAGTTAAAGAAATCATATATTAACGGAATGTGTAATTATAACCTACTTAAATCAACCAGGGGGGGGGGGGTTGTGTGACTAAACTATAACCACCCGAAGTTGTTAGAATTGGTATTTGAGAAATTGAAGTTAATCCTAATCTTTCTACTTTATTAAATTACTTGCCAACTCAAATTGACATTCTCGTGGTAGCAGGACATAAGGAAAGGGTCGACATTAAAATGCGCATGCTACTTTCATTTATGTCATAGGATATGCTCACTTAAAATGAGGGGCTATTCTATCATATATTATTATGGCAAGTTTATTACATGTTTACATATTAATCATCAAGGATAAATGGAGTGTATTCTTGATCTTAGATGGTAAACTTCACATAATTGAACTACTTGTTTATAAATTCTCGTCTTGGTCACCTATATATTATATATAAGTATTTATATTTTATAAAAAGTTCAAAAATCAACCACAATATGATTAAAACCTCTGATTAAAGTAAGACGACGATTCATTATTAGAAATATTTGTGTCCACGGATCGATACTTGGTTCTTACCAATACTATTCTACATATACGATAGGTACACTTTATTTTTGTTTATGTTTAGTTTTGTATTTTCCTTGTCTCAAATTGAGTACAATGTGAAATTTAAGTGTGGGGATGGGGAACAGAAGTTTTCATTTTTAAGAAAAATAAAAGAATATTGAAAATCTTGGGTGTTAATATTTAAAAAAATATATATATTCTTTCGTTGAAAATTATGTCGGTTACTCAAGTTTGAGGGACATATACTTGTATGTGTTGGTCCTGTTATCTGCTTATAGACATACGGGATAGCCATTTACCTGAAAACTGAAAGCGACTGGGCCACTGAATTTGGAAAAAAAAAATAATAAAAAGTTTTTAAAGAAAAATGTCCCTTGAAAATTATTTTTCTTCTACATTAAGTAGGAAATGATATTATTACCGTTGTGTTAACGAAATCTCGGAACTTTTGAAATATATAATATAATAATAAAAGAAGAGATGATTTGCATATCTGATTTGGGATGTGTCGGTAGGCCCAACTAGCTTTGATAGTCCTCTTTAGCAGATTTGTATATATATAATAATTTGAAAAACGGTGAAACCGAATTTCGATGCTTAGGGAGGATTACCATAATCTAAAAACTTTGAGATGGTAAGACTTTGATGCACTCAAACCAGCACACCACCACATGTCCATCTTTTTACGAGCTTAGAAATAGTTATATACTTTAGGGTGATATAAAAAAATTAAGTATGTTATGAAAGTTATGAGTATTTCGAAAAGTTGTTAAAAAAAGCAAATGATTGTGAGAAAGTTATGTATTGTAAAATGCCAAAGAAGCATTCTCAAAAATAGTAAAGAGGCCAAAGTTGTCCATACTAGACAGAACTGAGAGTTTACGTGTTGCCAAGGGGATAGTATCTCTGAGGTTATCGCCATTGGGGCTTGAAAGTTCTTAGTTAATAAATAAACTTTTAGGTTTATATAGGACAAAGTCCAATAATATTTAGGAATAACTCGTACGACCTCCACAGGACCATTCATCCATCAAATCTCACCGAGTGCATCTAATTAGTACAATCAATGAGTCCTTGGATTATGGTGATTTGTCAAACCAGTTTTCTTCGAATCTAGTTCTTCTAGCTCTCTTTTTCTGAGATGAGGTAGGTGTAGCCTTGATTTTTAGACTTAAAACGCTTAATGCAATTGGGCGTTTGATTGGTTAGTGGCTGGGTTAAGTGGACAACAATATCGGCAATCACGGTCAATATGTCGAGCTGTTTCTTGTGCTTTAGTAACGTTAAATAATCTGGGAGTTTGTTGTTTTTCACTTGGTTATGATCTTTTGTAGTTTACTTTTTCAGCGACGAAAAAGGTTCAAGTGTGGGGATATTTTATGTGTTGCAAAACACATAGCGTTTTATCCCGCTTTTGTGTTGTTTTGTGCTTAAACGTTAACGAATATAACTTGTTCTTGCATGAAATTAAATTTTTGTGTATATGATAGGTCCCATGTTAAGAGAGCGAAAAAATGAGTTTAATGAACAAAGAATCGGCTCAAATGGGATTCGGATGAAGCCGATATGCGTGTTTTAAGACAAACGAGTCAGAAAACAAAGAAACGAGCACCCAGGACCTGGCCGCGCTACGCGACCAGGTCAGGCATCCATGCCCATGCTATGCTGCGTCCCACATGTCCCCAAGGCTGCCAAGAATGTTCAGGAATCAGCTACCCCGTCTATTTTGTCTTCTAGTGGGCTTGTTTTAACCTATTTTATATTAGGAAGGAGGTGTTTAAACATCTATATATGGAGCATAAACCCTATGAACGATTTTTAGACCATTCCAGCCGACTAAAGATCTGTTCCAAATGACATACCAAGGAGGAGGAGAAGCCGGTTCGTTATTTCATCACCCAGTTGTCCGTTTTGAGTATTTTAACGATTGCGAGTTCGTTTTTGAGTTTTAGACATTCAAACAAGTTGTAATTAGATTCTAATGAACAAGTGTATCATATTATCTATTTTATCTGACGTTCATTCATTATTCTTGGCTAAACTTGCTTGAATCACCTTGGTTTGATGTTTAACGGTTGATTTATCAGTTTTCGGGTGCTAATTTCGTGTTCGATTGTTTAGTTATTGTAAAGTTCATAATTTTTGATCTTATTCCATGAACCTTGATGCCATTAGATGTATTTTAGGTTACATGAGCCCCGGGTAGTTGATTATTTCATGAATATGTTTCATGTAGTCGTTAATTGCTAGTTCGGTTAATACTGAGTGTGTTGATTGATTGTGGTAGACGCGTGCCATTAGGGTTTGTGTTTCTTGAATCATTTAGGTCAATAGGATCATCCCTTTTTGTTGGATCAAAATCTTAGGGGTTAGTTTATCTCTCTGCTTTAGTTGATTTAGTTACCCGTTGCGAGACCACGTGCAGTTTTCTAGCTATCGACTAGGTTAGTTTGTAAGTTGAGTTATATTATCCTTATTATTGAATTGCGATAATTAGTTATTAATATTTATATATATCTTTTTGCACATCAGTGGTAGAAAGGTGGTGTTGTGGTGGTGGATTGGTGGTGATCAACTAGAAGAATGATAGAATAGAGAGAAAGAGAGACAATAAGAAAAATTGCTCAATCAACAGATGTTCATTCAACTACTTTCAACAGTATTTAACAACCAAGAGCTAACTAACTACTAACTAATTTCTAACTACCTTATTTACATCTTTGATCCTTCTATTATTGAATATTACTAGATTAGTCCCTAAACTACTAAACCCACATATCAATTATACGCCCTTAATCATGGTTACATGTCTGTATGCAAGATCTATAAACTTGTATTACATATAGAATGACTGATAAGACAAGAAGAGGTGGTGTACATATAGCATAAGGGATTTATTAGAGACACCGTGGGGTTTCACTAAAAAACCCCTCAATATGTCCCGTGTAGCTCAATACGGGGCATATTGAGGGGTTTTTTAGAAAACCCCACCAACTTTAGTCTTATTATGTTTTTTATTTTATTTTATTTATATGTTTTTTCATTTTTCTTTTTATGTTTTATGTTTTAATTTTGTTTTTTTGTTTTCTTTTTTTTGTTGTTTCTATATAATAATTTTGTTTAAAAAGATGTGTTTTTATAATAAATTTTTTTAACAAAACAATAAACACGTATATACACCAAACCAAAACATTATCATATACAAAACATCGAGTTTGTACAAAATATATACAAACTATAAAAGCGGCGTGTCGTCGATGCCGGAGGCCGTAAACGTTGCATCGTGAACATCAACGTGGTCGTCCACGTCGTCGCCCGTCCGCTTCTAACACCCGACGTGCTCACCTCGTGGTCAAAATTAGGTGGAGGTGGTACCTCGTACCTCTCACCACGCTGAGCAGCGCCGAGATAACTGACGACCCAGCCAATCTGACACTAGGTCTGTAGCGTCGACCGCTGCATCTCCCGCTGCATCTCCAGCATCCCCCGCTCCATGTGCTGTAACCTGGCATCAGTGCCGACCTCCAAACGCACTGCCCGATAAGTACATGGGACGTGCTGCGGCGGAGGCTAATGTAAAAAAATAACTAATTAATAAAATAGGCGAATTAAAAAGTAAACTTTAAACGATAATGTAATAAACGTACCTCATGTGCGTCGACATCAGTATCTGTGTCCAAACCTGCATCCTCCTCCTCGTCGACAGGCTGGTCAACAACCTGGACCTCCACTGCTGCTATCGGGGCAGGCTCAACTAAAGGCACATGGACGTAAGGGGCGCGTGCCGACAGCCCGGTCACGAGACAATATATCTGGGCACCATCAGGTCCTATAAACGACTTCACGATATGCATGCTCAAGCAGTGGAATTGATCTAGTGGGCGCGGATCGATCGCAGGGATACGTATAGTAGCTACCCACTCTCCATACCCCGAACGAAATCTCAAGCTGGGTGATGTACGGGCCACCCATCAAAGACCCACCTTTTTTTCGGAGGAAGTAACCGGAAAAATAATCTACAAAACATCGCACGAGGTTGCAGTGTGTGTGGGTCAGCAGGCACCGCACAAAAAATAGATCACGGAGATTGCATTGCTCCACACCCTGATTACGACCCGTGACAGACGTGGCAAAGAGTCGATGAAGATACCTGTGTAATTTAATATAATATAATATAATATAATATAATATAATATAATATAATATAATATAATATAATATAATATAATATAATATAATATAATATAATATAATATAATATAATATAATATAATATAATATAATATAATATAATATAATATAATATAATATAATATAATATAATATAATATGGGTTCCCCCCAACATGTTCGTTTCCCTCATTTGTTTTGGATAAAAATCAGCTAAGGATTTTGTATCCAAATATGTTATGTGAGGTATAGTGCTAACGCGGGAATGATGAGTGAATGAGCGTAATATTGGTGAACACAATGATTTGATCACGAGGGAAAAAGCCCTTAACCAAGATAGTCTTACTTCGGTCAAAACTTATCAAGGTAATCGTTGGTAAAATAACTCCGGTCAAGGATTAATAGGATAATTTTGGTCGAAGCACTTTAGTCATTGATCAACAAGGTAACCTTTGGTCGATAAGTATGTGGTTATCGTGGTCTCCTTCACAAAAAACACTCGGACAGTGAAAACTATCACCGTCAAGTTTATTAATGAACAAAATGTGATTACAAGTGTTTATGGAGTACTTGATCGAGATTACAAAGAAAGCTAGTGTATAGACAGAGTATTTTCTTCTGCTCTAGTGTGTGTGTGTGTGTAAGTACATGTGTTTACCTACTCGATCAAATATCGTTTAAATAAGATAATAACAATAACAATAATTCCTATCTATCCGAAAGCCCTCCACTTAGCCGCTCCACGACCTTTGACCACGTGCCAATAGCTATCCTGTAGCGAGATAAGCGGAAGAATGAGTCTCATAGCCGTTGTTGATATTTGCACGTTCATCTTCACATAAAATCATCCATTAACAGTTACATTGAAGTAGGATCCTGGATCCACGTTCCAGCCATGGGATGTCCCGTGAGGATAACTCGTACAAATACGTCTTAAAGTTGCTATACCTGTTTAACACATCACCATACTAAATGCCATCATTAGTAAACAAGTAATACCGAAGATCGTCGATCCTTTATATCCTGATGTATATTTCAAGGATAAACTATCCATAAGACAGTTAAGGATAAATGATCCTCAATATAAAAATCATGGCCTAACAATTGCCCCCAAAATGGCGGGTGATAGTGGAACACAGCTGTCATTTTAAAATTCAAATCCCTGCAAATAGAAGATGATTAGACGTGTGTCAGGCGGTTTAATATCTACAAACCATAATTACATGCCGCCTATATATGTGATAATTATAATCCTTTTAAAATCACAAATCTAAGCGTCTCTCAGGTGTCCTTCTTTCTTTTATTTATCTTCGCTCGATATGTCAACTGTTTCCTCATCTTCCTCCTCTTCTTATTTCCATCATGATGACCTTTACTCACAAAACATCCTTCAATCACCTTATTCCGAATTCTGTAAATTCACAGATTCAGAAATTGATGAAATCCGATCACATTTTCCAATCGACACAGTTTTCCGACCCTTCGATTCCACAACTCGTAGCGACAGCATTTCGAAAAACTGGGTTTGCTTTCCGGCTCAACCATTTCTCATAGGTTATAAGTATCCTTTCCCCAATTTTACTCAAAGGTTCTTCAACTTGGCGGGAATTTTTTATATTCAGGCCATGCCAATGTTTTGGAGAGTCCTTCATACCATAGAAAGGATAACCGTGGAGGAGGGAGTTGAGTTCGGCTTAGCAGAATTAGCATATCTGTACAACCTTGTTACCCACGGTTCCAAACGTTTCGTCTTTAAATCGAAACCTTACCAATAAAACCCTGTTTTCAAAGTTACCCTTAAAAGTACCCTCTGGAAAAACCAATGTTTCTTCGTAAGACGAGATTCTATTCCGGATGAAACTAATCTTCCCAAAAAGTGGATACCAAAGGGTAGGATCCAGGATCCTTAGGTAACCTAAATAGGATACTTTATTCTTCTTCTAACAACCTCTATTACTTGTGCAGTTGAAAATTTCGATATGCTGGCTGAACTTCCAGGAGTCGAAGACAGAGTGAAGAGGTTTTTGTCACTGGATCCTGCAATCAGGACTTTTCAAGCAAAGCCTATTGAAGCTTTTCAAAGACCAAACTCAGAATCAATCATGTCAAGTAAGAATAATAATTCTCATTATCAAAAAGTGTTAAAAGTTGAAAACTTATCTGTTATCTGCTATTTAAAGGTGCCCCAAAATCAGGAAAGTCTGCTTCCAAGTTCTCCCCCAAGGATATCGATTGCATGCTTAACAAGAAAAAGACCCCGAAATCGACTCCTACATCCGAGCCTCACCCAATCACAACCCGAACAAAGTCTGGGTCCAAGAGAAAGAAGAGCTCAGATACAGAGAACCCCTTTGATGCCGAAAAGCAGATTCTGGACATGCTTTCCACTGTAAGGATCCTTTATCTTCACCAATTTTTATTATTTCAAACATTTTCCCAAGTTTATCCTGCTTTCATTTATAGGCCATTGATTCTGCCTGACACCATTACGAGAAGACTGTCGCAGAACATGATAAGACCCTCGCTATGCTGAGATCAACAGCTACTGCTAAGGAGAAGGCCCTCGCTAAGATGACCAAAGAGAAAAGAGAAATAGTGCTTGATCCCGTACTTTAACAATAACCAACAGTCAATAGCGATTAACACAGATCTCAGATCTGTCAGTTATAATATTATAGATCGATCTCATAATCAATACCACTTGATTCGGTGTTCTACGTATGTGTATATATTATCAATAAGTTTAACGTGAAGCTTGAGAGAGAAAATACTTTAAACTTTTCTGAATAATATTAATTCTCTCAAAACTTCGACCTATTTTCAAGTGAACAGTGGTTCACTATATATAGAAGGCGACCTGGTTCGCTAACATCCCCTAGCGAACCAGCATCCCCTTCGTTAAATAAGTTAACTTAACGAACCTCCCCCTGATTCGTTAACATCCCCTAACGAATCAGGAGGGAATACATTATAATGTCTTAGTTCGCTAACATCCCTAGCGAACTAGACTCAACCTTAACGAACTAGTCTTAGTTCGCTAACATTCCTAGCGAACTAGACATAACTTTAACGAATTAGATAAATATAAACATTAAATATTACATTTAAATATCAAATAAACATTAATGATAAATACAAAGACTCTAGACGCAAAACTGTGCACTAACAAATAGAGGCGCATGCTGCTGCCCTGGCCGTCCAGATGCAAGATGAAATCAACCGGGTAGCCGAAGAGGCGAAGGTATGGGCAGCTTAGTCTATCCTCGAGGCTAGAATCAAATTAGTTATCGAAGCCAATGATCCATCCTTTGATAAGTCTTCATGGGAAATCAAAGAATGGAAGCAAGCCTTGATCAACTTAGATGGAGGCGAGGAGGAAACTGAAGCTATGATGGTTGATGTGGGCGAAGCAGGAACAAGCGGCGTGAAGGGTCTGAATGAAACTGAAGGTGGAAACGAGGCAACGATGGAGGGGAAAGCGGACGTATGAATGGGCGATGAAGTATACAAAAGACAAGGCCCGAGCCCGATTTATTTTGCTTTTATGATGTTTTTATGAACAAATTTTGTGGTCTGTAATAAACAATAGTATTTAGGATAAAGGATCTATGATCCTTAAGACAATGTGCGGGGTTGACAAAGGTGGAGGGATCCTTTGTTTGTGGGGATGAAGTCTTTGTTGCCCCTGTTTTTAATTTTCCTACACTTTTGAACTGTTAGTAACTCTTACTTAACCTGGATGGATGGTCCATCTTTTCGTATGGTGAAGTCCGGGTTAAGAATTTTGGATAAGTCCTTGGGGCTTATTTTAATTAATATAAATCTTTTGACTATTTGCTTGTTATTTATTTTCAAAAACTTGTTACATATAAGTTTAGCATTGTCAATAATTTGATAAATAATCTTGAGTAAAAGATTTTTAGGATAAAAGATCCTTAAAAATTGTTTAGAATAAAATACCCTTAAGGAAAAATATATTTAGAAAAGAATATCTTTAAATCATAAATCTTAGGATAAGACATCTTTAATAGTTGATAAAATTTATATAAGAAAAATTTACTCAAAGGGCAAATTTTAGGATAAAGTATCCCGAAAATAGCTAAAGACTTTAGTAATCAAATAACTTTAAAAGAATAACCTTTCCAACTGGAATATCCAAATGTATTGCAATAAATATCAAACTTAAGTTAACCAATAAAGATCATACCAGAAGGTCTAGATAGACCTAAGTTACCAGAAGTATTGAACTCTTAATGTTCCTTACAAGAGTAGCTTTAGGATCCGGGATCCTTAGTTTCTTGATCTTCAGTAAGAACAAGAAAATTCACTGCAAATAATTCATATTATTAACTGGGATCAAACCCATTAAACTGGGGACAAGCCCAACAAATATTCTGGGGACAAGCCCGTGCAACCGGGGACAAGCCCGTGTAATCTGGGGACAAGCCCGTGTAACTGGGGACAAGCCCAACAAACTGGGGACAAGCCCAAACTGGTGACTGGCCCAAGGATACGGATGTTAACTGGGGACTCGCCCAAACCGGGATTTAGCCCAAACGTGAGATAACGTGAAAACATTATAAACCGGAGGTATGGTACGTCTACCATAATTCGTAGGATCCTCCATATAGCAGGAGACAACGAAATTGTCAGCCACTAAGCGTGTACTGGTCCCGATGCCCTGAACTATATGTTGGATAGCTTGCGCAACTGGCAATCGTGAGAAAGGTGAAAACCTTTAAACCTTAGGGGATATGACCATCCGGGTTCATATCCAAACGTGGGCAAGGCCAAGGTAAATAGTAAAGTACCTTAAATGCAAAGGAGAGGTGGCCAACCTCTTGAACATCAAAATGAATCATTACAATCCTGCATGGTTACTCAAAACTTGGAAAAGTGTTAAGAATATATTATCCTTAAATTAATAATAATAATTCAAAAAGAATAACAGATCAGAAAGATGAAACCGATTTAAGGATCCTAGATCCTTTTTCTGGATAATATATCTTCTCAGGATAGTGGATCCTGATCAGAAAAAATATTTCTTGAGGTGGATGGCATTCCATGCTCTTGGTAACCTGTTGTCTTCCATTCTGAGCAAATGATATGCCCCCTTTCCTGCTTCCGACTCAATTTGATAAGGTCCTTCCCATTTGGGCGCTAGTTTCCCACCAGTCGGATTTGTTGTGTTTTGGAAGGCTTTCCTCAATACTAGATCTCCTTCTTGAAATCTTCTGATTCTGATATTTTTGTTATATGCCCCAGCTACCCTTTGTTGATAAGCTGCCATTCTGATTTTTGCTAGATCTCTGAGTTCTTCTATAGTATCCAACTCTTCAAGAAAGATTTCTTCATTGGCTTCAGGATCACGGTAGCTGGTTCTCGCAGTAGGAACCACCAATTCTGTGGGAATTACTGCTTCTGATCCAAACACCAAAGAGAAGGGTGTCTGGCCTGTTGCATTTTTGGGTGTAGTTCTGTCTGCCCAAAGAACATAAGGAAGTTCTTCAACCCATTTTCCCTTCTTGGATCCTAGCTTCTTCTTTAGATTGTTGATGATGATCTTGTTGCTAGACTCTGCTTGACCATTGGCTTGAGGATGAACTGGAGTCGAAGTAATCATTTTGATGCCCCAACTGTCACAAAAGTTAGTGGTTTTCTTCCTGATAAACTGGGAACCATTGTCACAAACAATTTCAGCGGGAATATCAAATCTAGTTATAATATTTCGTTTAATAAAAGATATTACTTCCCTTTCTCGGATTTGTACAAATGCTTCTGCCTCAATTCATTTGGAGAAGTAGTCAGTCATAGCGAGCATAAAGACTTTTCCACCTGGTGCTTTCGGTAGTTTGCCTACAATATCCATACCCCATTTCATGAAAGGCCATGAGGAGGATATAGGATATAAAGGCTCCGCTGGCTGATGAAGGATGTTTGCGTGTCTTTGGCAAGCATCACATTTCTTTGAATACTCCACTGCATCCTTCTTCATCGTTGGCCAGAAGTATCCTAGAAAATAACGCTCTTCCACCTGTGTGATTGCCGCAATCTCCTTCGTGAAAATCCTTGAGTACTTCTTGGATCTCAGGATCCTCAATGCATCTCAAATATGGTCCTGCAAGAGATTTTCTATATACCATATCATTTAACAAAATATATTGGAATACCTTGAGTTTGAAGGACTTGGGATTTTCTGTGGCTGGAATTTTTCCAGTCTGAATATAATTCTTGATAGGATGGATCCATGATCCTTTGTTGTTTGAGGATAAAGGATCCCAGAGCACGATTTCTTTATCATTTGTTATCTCCCAAACTTCCTGTTCTCCTATTGCTGGCGCGAGAATGTGGATTATTGGGATCTTCAAATCCTCAGGAATCTTCAAAGATGAGGCTAAGTTTGCCAAGGCGTCTGCCCCAGCGTTTTCTTCCCTCGGTACCTGTGTAATACTAAATATTTCGAAGGATTTCGATAACTCCTTCACCACATCTAAATATTTCATTAGTTTCTCACCTTTAACAGCATATGAGCCATTAAAGTGGTTAGTTATCAATAAAGAATCTACATAAACTTGAAGATACCTGATCCTCATGCTTTTGGCTAATTGCAAACCTGCGATTAAAGCTCCGTACTCTGCTTCATTGTTTGTTGCCTGGAACTCACAAGCTATGGATTGGGGTAATATGTCCCCCTGTGGCGATTTCAGTAGGATCCCTAATCATGTTCCTCTCACGTTGGATGCTCCATCTGTGAAGAGTATCCAAGGTTCCTTGGTCGTTTCCAGTTGTTGGACTTCCAAGTCAGCTTCTTTTTGTAGATCACTAGTGAAATCAGCCACAAAGTCCGCTAGTGCTTGAGACTTGATTGATGTTCTAGGCTCGTATTGGATATCATATGCACTTAACTTTACAGCCCACTTAGCCACTCTACCTGATAACTCTGGTTTTCTAAGAACATTCTTTACAGGATAGTTAGTTCTCAAAATAATAGGGTGAGTTTCAAAATAATGTCTCAGTTTAGCAGAAGCCATAATAAGTGCAAGAATTAGCTTTTCTAAATAGAAGCTTTTACTTACATAGTATACAGGAAGTTGTTCACCTCCATGATCCTTTACCAAGACTGCACTCACTGCATTTCCTGAGACAGCAAGATATAGATACAAGGATTCTCCATCCACAGGCTTCATTAGAGCCAGAGCTAAGGATAAGTAATCCTTCAGGGCTGTAAGCGCAGCTTCATGCTTTTCAGTCCACTCAAATTTCTTGTTCTTTCTAAGTATATCATAGAAGTCTTTGCACTTCTCGGAGGATCTTGAGATGAATCTATTCAAGGCCGCTATTCTTCCGGTGAGTCTCTTGACATCTTTGGCATTTGCAGGAGACTTGAGATTGATAATGGCTTCGATCTGCTCCGGGCTTGCTTCAATTCCTCTCTTTGTGACCATATATCCCAGAAACTTTACAGCCTTAACACTAAAGTGGCATTTGGATGGATTCAGTTTCATGTTATAATGGTCAAGGATATCGAATGCTTCTTCAAGGTCCCTGAGGTGATCCTCTGCTTTCTTCGACTTTAACACCATATCATCTATGTATACCTCCATAGTCTTGCCTAATTGGTCCTTGAACATCATGTTGACTAGTCTTTGGTATGTCGCTCCTACATTTCTTAGTCCAAATGGCATAGCAGTAAAACAATATATGCCGGTTGGAGTCATGAACGTTGTATCCTCTTGATCAGATGGTTCCATCTGAATTTGTTGGAATCCAGAGGAAGCATCCATAAAGGTGAGCATTTCATGTCCAGCCGTTGCATCCACCATGGCATCTATATGTGGTAATGAGAAAGGATCCTTGGGGCATGCCTTGTTTAAGTCCGTGAAATCGACACACACCCTCCACTTTCCATTCTTTTTTGAAACAACGACCACATTAGCTAGCCATCGAGGATATTGAACCTCTCTGATCATACCAACCTTAAGAAGTTTTTCAACTTCTTTTTGTATGATCTTGTTCCTCTCAGGAGCGAATTTCCTTCGCTTCTGATGGACAGGTTTTACAGATAAATCAAGGCCGAGCTTACGAGTGATTACCTCTTTTGAAATACCTGTCATGTCTGAGTGCTTGAAGGCAAAAGTAGATCTTTTTCGCCCTAAGAAGGATGTTATATCCTCCTCAATCTTGCTGGGGATATTGGATCCTAGGAATACTTTTATTTCTGGATCTTCGGGGTCCAATGACACTTCTTTGAGGTCTTTCTCCCGAGCTTCCAACACGTCCCTAGGATGTTGCTGTAGTTGCTATGCTATAGTTTGCTTGGCTGTTGGCTTCATTGATGAAGAGTAATAGTTCCTAGCCTCCGTTTGGTCACCTACTATCTTCACAACTCCCCAAGGAGTAGGTAGCTTGATGCATTGGTGATAAGTTGAAGCTACAGCCTTCATTCCATGGAGCCAAGGCCTACCTAAAATAACATTGCAACAGGAAAGGTTATCTATAACACAAAATTTTTGGTATGAATTTAACCCTTCGATATAAATTGGGAGGTTGATGTCCCCCAATGTCTTCTTAGTTTTGCCACTGAAACTGACTAGCACCGATGTTCTAGGGATGATTTCTGAATCCGGGATGTTCACCTTCTTGAGGACATCATGTTGGATAATGTTGACCGAGCTGCCACCGTCCACCAGGAGCCTGCGTACATAATGGTTAGAAATAAATAAAGTAATAATCAAACCGTCATGATGAGGATCCTGAATGTTCAGCTTGTCTTCTTCATCGAAGAAGATTCTCTTGTCTGTTGTTAATGTGGTTGACACTATTGGATGATCTCCGTTATCCATCTTGATTTCCTTGGCGAATCTTTTTGCTGCGGAGAAAGAAGTTCCACATACGTCTGAACCTCCCGAGATGAAGTTAACTGTTTGCACATCTGGCTTGTCTTGTTGAGGATCCTGGATCCTTGAATTGAAAAAGATTCTCTAATCAGCCACTCGAGTAGTGGGGATGAGTGGTCTTCTCTCATCATCCAACTCGAATTCTTCTATGGGACGTTCTTCTATGGCACAAGAATATCTAAATAATTCGTAGTCTCTTGAGACAAAGTTGATCACATGGGCATCCGGCGGCGGTGGTGTTGCTTTCTGTGGAAGATCTTCAGGATCCTGAATCTTGGATTTCTACCTTCTTAAGAGTTCTTTAAAGTGACCCTTGCTCAGGAGGTATCCAATTTCTTTCCTTAAGCTGATGCACTCGTCTGTCGCGTGGCCAAAATCTTCGTGGAAGGCGCACCACTTATACTGTCCTTGAAGCCGACAACCTTCTCATTCTTTCGGGGCCACCTTGCTTTTTCTCCCAGATCCTTCATGGCACAAATCAAGCCATGAGTATCTACAGAGAAACAATAGTCGGAGATGCAAGGATAGTCTTCATCATTATCTCCTTCTTCAACTGCCTGTACGTTCTGATTGTTGAACTTGGCGTACGGCTTCGAATTGTTTTTCCTGTTCCAGGATCCTTTATTCTTTTCGGGGGTTTCTTGCTTTGTTTGTCCCCCAAGACGATCCTGGATCTTTTTATCTTCTTCTAAGCGGATGTATCTTAATGCCCTGTTTCTGACTTCATCTAATGTCATGCATGGAGTCATCACTAAATCATCATAAAAAGGGGAGCTCTTTTGAATTCCCATCTTGAATGCTTCAACAGCAGTAGTCATATCAAGGTTTGGGATTTCTAGAGCTTCCTTTCCGAACCTGGTAACGAAATCCCTAATGGACTCATCACTAGGTTGGATAACACGGTATAAATCACTGGTTAACCTCTCAAATTTCCGACTACAGGAAAATTGAGTGTTAAAACAAATTAACTAAATGAGAGAAAGATGTAACCGAGAAAGGGGGAGGCTTAGCAGCCATTTTAGCGCAGCTCCCGTTAGTGTGGCTCCAAATCCTTTACAAAGGCAAGCCTCCTTGATTCTTTCAGGAACAGGATTAATTTCCATCATTTCCCTATATTGGGCAACATGTTCCTCAGGATCGGTGCTCCCATCATACGTCTTCATGTTGGGAGTTTGGAACCGCTTTGGAATCTCAGCATCACATATGGGCGGAGCGAATCTGGATAATTTGTGACTTCCCTCCGGTATCTCAGGAATTGGACGTACCACCCCCGGGACACTGGATATCATATCCTTTAGCTTCTGTAACTCCCTGGCCATGGCCTGGTTGATACCTGAATCCTGCATGGGAACATGGTTAGTATCTAAAGATATAGGATCATACCAGTTACCTCTCTGCTGGGTGGAGTTTGGGATTCCAGACGAGTATCTGGGATAAGAGGAGTCAGCAATCGGAGTGGGTCCTTCAGAAGCTATGGTCTGCATGGGGATTATGTCCCCATCATGGACTTCGGAAGATCGTATGTGCTGGATTCCTAAGGATCCTTGATCCTGAACAAAGGACCCTTGAGGTTGAGAATTATAGGACCCTTGAACATATAACCCAGAGGATCCCTGCGGAATGACTGATGACCCCTGCTGAAATTGCGAGTATCCTTGAGCCTGTCGACCCACGGACCCTTGTTGAAGGATATGTGATCCTGACTGAAAGAGTGAGGATCCTTGAGCCTGCTGACCCATGGACCCCTGTTGAAGGATTGATGATCCTGGCTGAAAGAGTGAGGATCCTTGAGCCTGCTGACCCATGGACCCTTGTTGAAGGATGGATGATCCTGGCTGAAAGAGTGGGGATCCTTGAGCCTGCTGACCCATGGACCCTTGTTGAAGGATATGCGATCCTGGCTGAAAAATTGAGGATCCTTGAGCCTGTTGACCCATGGATCCTGGTTGCAGGATAGAGGATCCTGGCTGAAACAGTGAAGATCCTTGCGAAAACTGAGCCATGGATCCTGGACTGGTGAAATCCAGCATCCTAGGCACCAGGGGAGTGAGATCTTCTGCTGGCCTCTTATTCTTCCTGAGATCTTCTATCTCACGAAGGATCCTCTGGTTAGTCTTGTCCTGTTGCTCCATATATACTTTAACCTGCGAAAACATAGATGAAACATCACTGTCAGTATCAACCACCGGGGCAGCAGCAATGGTTTTCGAGCTCTGGAAGATTGGTAGTTGCGTTCTGCTTCCAGTAGCAGCAGTTCGTTTTGCTGTCGTGATTGGCGGAGGCATTGGTGGCAAGGTCCTTAATGAGAGAGAAACCGATGATGGCATAGTTGACGATGCAGAGGTGGATTGAGAGGCCATTGCGAGTGTTTAGGGTATGGAAAAATGAAGGTTGATGAGAATAATATGGATTATAGCACTAATTGCCCCACGGTGGGCGCCAAACTGTTTTGGACAAAAATCAGCTAAGGATCTTGTATCCAAATCTGTTAAGTGAGGTATAGTACTAACGCGGGAATGATGAGTGTATGAGCGTAATATTGGTGAACACAATGATTTGATCACGAGGGAAAAAGCCCTTAACCAAGATAGTCTTACTTCGGTCAAAACTTATCAAGGTAATTGTTGGTAAAATAACTTCGGTCAGGGATTAATAGGATAATCTTTGGTCGAAGCACTTTAGTCAATGATCAACAAGGTAACCTTTGGTCGATGAGTATGTGGTTATCGTGGTCTCCGGCACAAAAAACCCTCGGACGGTGAAAACTATCACCGTCAAGTTTATTAATGAACAAAATGTGATTACAAGTGTTTATGGAGTACTTGATCGAGATTACAAAGAAAGCTAGTGTATAGAGAGAGTATTTTCTTCTGCTCTAGTGTGTGTGTGTGTGTGAGTACATGTGTTTACCTACTCGATCAAATCTCGTTTAAATAAGATAATAACAATAACAATAACAAAAATTCCTATCTATCCGGAAGCCCTCCACTTAGCCGCTCCACGACCTTTGACCACGTGCCAATAGCTATCCTGTAGCGAGATAAGCGGAAGAATGAGTCTCATAGCCGTTGTTGATATTTGCACGTTCATCTTCACATAAAATCATCCATTAACAGTTACATTGAAGTAGGATCCTGGATCCACGTTCCAGCCATAGGATGTCCCGTGAGGATAACTCGTACAAATACATCTTAAAGTTGCTATACCTGTTTAACACATCACCATACTAAATGTAATCATTAGTAAACAAGTAATATCGAGGATCGTCGATCCTTTATATCCTGATGTATATTTCAAGGATAAACTATCCATAAGACAGTTAAGGATAAAGGATCCTCAATATAAAAATCATGGCCTAACATCATTATACCGTGAAACTTCTACTGGTACGTGGTATGAAGGGCTCCATAATCCGACCCGCCAATAGGTAACTGGTACATTGGCTCACCGTAAAATTGTTCAGGTTGACTTTCGTAAGCGAAATACTCCTGAAAAACGTAATGGTAACATGTATTAGTTAAAAATCAAAATACGACTTTATATTAAACATATACTACCTGGTTTAAATTTGGTAACCCAGGTGTGCTAGGCTGATCATAAGACTGCTCAGGCCGACTATCGTAATGGTGATAATTCTAAAAAACGTAATGGTAACATATCTTAGTTATAAACAAACTAACAAATTTATATTATATCAATTTACAACGAAACTTGGTTCAAATCAGGTAATCCCGACGCGCTAGGCTGATCGTTAGGCGCGTATCCCGGCTCCTCCTCGTTGTCAGGAAACAAATTGTCGAACCACCACATTTTATTTTTTTGGTTTTGATTCTCGAAAGGGGATAGTAAATTGTGTGTGCATGTATTTGTGTATGATAATATATATATATGTATATATATATACATATATATATTATAATAAAGAGAAGAAAAGGGGAGCCGGATGGCTTAATTATTCAAATTGAACCAATATGCCCCGTATTGTACAATACGGGCTATATAGGGTACGATATGACAACCTAGGACTGTCAAAGGCTGTCATATCGTACCCTATATGCCCCGTATTGTACAATACGGGGCGTATTATACGTTAATATGGGGCGTATTGCATAATACACCTCATATAAAATACAACATAAAAGACAAACACCCCTTAATATGGGGCATATTGCACTATACGTCCCATATTTGGAGGTGTATGAGGTGTCCCAAGTACAACCCATAGCATAACCCTTTATTTCTTTATGTAACATCCTGTGTGTGACGGGAATTCGACGGGATCTCAGTCGGATTTCTAAAAACATTTTTTCTTTTTAATGACCGACTGTTCTCATTGGGTTTCTTGGGCCATTCTTACATAATTTAGCATAGTGGAGACTGGAGAACCCATTTAGTTGTCACCGGTCCACGTCAAGAGTGTAACTATTCATAGTGTGGCAACCACATCAAGTGTCAAATTCTGATCAATTATAAAAGCCCATGTTTACACAATAAATAGAATTGTGTTCAAAATGTTTACTTTGTGATTTTCCCCAAACATAAATACACTAGGTCTTAAAACACACCAAAAAACCTAAGCATGTGGAAGTATTACTTAAAACATTCGCTCATATATGTGTCACGTACCATCCTATGATTGTAATTGTAAACAATTTTTTTAGTTTAACTGTTGTGTTGTGACGTTTTTAATGTAGTTTTTGTACGGAGACATAGTTAGTATAAAAGAAATTTTAAGGTAACTTATGCTTGGTATAATACAATAATAATTATATGTATAAGGGAGGATCGATTGGTGTTCCCGAATGATGGATTGGGAAGGATTTTTGGGTTGAACTGACCACCATGCGGTGGTATTCCCGCCCATCTTTCATCATTCTTCTCGATTCTCAACCCAACGGGACCTATTTCTTCTTTGTTCTTTCATGGATCGGCATCACCAACCTACTCGGGATGCTTTTTGCCTAGGTACCGACGACCACGGGGTGGTGTTCCCACCAGTACCAATTGGTACCAGGCCCCCGTCTAGAGCCCATTTCTGTCTATCCTAATGTTGTGAGATTAAATTGAAATATTGCGGGCTGCGCCACCTAGTATGGCTTGATCTTTGATAACGCGGTTCTAAAAGTTCATGGCTCAATGCTTATTCAAATTTTTGCTCGTAATCGACTCAACTTGAGGCCGAAAGAACTCGCTCTAAAAGCTCGCTTAACTGCTATCTTGAGTCCAACTTGGCTCGGCTCGTTTACAACCCTCGTTTTCAGCATATGGGGACCAAATTTTCCATAAAATATACACATAAATACATAATCACCAAATTCAAAACAATTAACATAAATAAAGATTTAACCCATAAACATAGTTATCAAACTCATAAACATCCAATCTTCATGAAGCTCATGCAAAAGAAAAACGTTACAAAAAAAAAAAAAAAAAAAAAATCCAGTCGTCTCTCAAACCGAAATCAATGACACCAGAACCAGAACCAGAACCATAACCAAAACCGCAAACACCGATTTTCTTGTAACAGAGGAACCAGAGTGCTCAAAAGCAGCTACGGTAGAAGATGGAGGTGACGGAAGCGGATGAACACGAATTGTGACTTTCATACCATTAAAGCAACCGCCTGTACCGCAAATGAAATAATAGCGCTGCGATTTGTTGAGAAGAATGAAATCTTTTCCACTGCTCCAGTTGCCTACCGCGCCATCGAGTGTACAGTTATCATAGCCGGTTTTGTTTACCTCGAACACATTGTATTGCATCTTCTGGTACCTAAATGCTGCATCATTATTCATCCAAAACACAGAAGCTAAACGTTTAACTTAACTGATTAAATGATCGCACATGAACAATTAATGACGGAGTTTTCTTGTTTGTGTGTGTTTGTTAAGAAAATGAACATGTTCGTTTGTATTGATAAGAATGAACATAACTTAACATAGACCAAATGGCTTCTAGCATAGTGGTATCAAGGTTGTATGTAGATGTGTCGCTCCTCAGGAAGTTGATGGTTCGAGTCTTACAGGGAACGGTGGTATAAAGTTAGAAGTAAGATTTAGCTGCTGTTAAAAAACATGATCAAATATAGGTGAATGAACATATTGGATTATTGGGCATCGCTGTGTGAACATTAACTAAAAGTATGGGGAAAAATTTTTGGAAACGAAAAAAAATGAGGAGTGTGCAATGGTATATGGTATGGGAGAGAAAATTTATTCTAGGTGATCCATGATTTAAAAAGGCGTATCTTAGAATGATAACAGAGACCGTCAGTGTTTGTCGGGTGAGCTGGATGACTGTACGGTGTTTCGCCATTTGAAATGGAGAAGTGAGAAAATTATCCTATGTTTGACTGGAGAATCCCTAACAAGAACTAGCCTACCCCTATATATTTGTTGGATTTCTCCCATTTCAAATGACAATAGTGAACAAACATCTAGCGAGATTTCACACCTTTTTGACCACATTATGTGCTCTTGTCATTTCAAATTGCTTTGAGTTAAAAATAACTTAGTGAACTGTAATTATGATGGTCATGTTAATTAATTAATTGTTACCGAGTTTTAACTTGGTTGAAGTTGAATGTCGGTACAATTTTAGAAACGAGTGAGAGTAAAGAGTAAGGACGTACAGACGAAGTCGCCAACGTAGAAGGTGTGATTGTTGGCCCAGAGAGTGTAGTTGATGCCAGGGTTCCACCCGCGGTTGGCGCCTACAATGTGATCGGTGCCGGAGACGCTGGCAGCGATAAGGAGGAAGACGCATACGATGATAAGGTGTTCAAAGCGTGAGGTGGACATTCTTGAGTGGTAAAGGTGCCACTCTCTGCTGTTTCTGCAAATATACTAACTAAATTTTGGGCCCCATTTCATAATTGTTACTTTGGATGTCTTTCTTTAATTTTTAAATTTTCAACAAACAAATAATTGTCTAGTGGCTCAATGGCACAATTAGTTATACACTGCCTTTAAGCGCTCTAAGCTATCTTCAGTTTCAGATAAAACTCATATACTTGAAAGTCTACTTGTGGTAAAACCCGAATGCTCTCATAATCAAACTAGAGATCACAAAGATCACAATTTTCAGTCTTCCTTCACTGAATCATCCATACCCTTTCAAAATGTTATAAATGAGGTTTAAACTTAAGTCTACATTTCTTACCACTACATCACATTGAATTATGGATGAGAGTGATGAGAAAGTTTATTCAGATATATATTTTAATCAAGGAATTTATCTAAATAGTATGGTTAACTTGATTTTTTTAAATTAAATTGTTGAATTGTGAAATCATCTGTACATATCACCGGACACAATACTCTTATTAAGAATAACCCCGACACATGTTCATCTCCTGACAAAATTATGCATGCCTTCTTCATAGATACCAATAGTAGGCCAACAAGTGGCTTACCTTAGCTCGCTTATCGGGCATATTTACGTAGGCTTCACCCGATCCCTCCTATATATAACGTGTAACTTATCCATTTTAAAGCACGAACATGCACCTTGCAATTGGGGTGAAGTAAACGAAGCAACCAAAATATTAGGAATCAAACACGACACTTTAAACCTTTAATGCTGTGATTATAAAATCTTTTTTCTCTCAATCTAAAAGATAATTTTAAAAGTAATACATAGGATTTTTTTACCTTTATAACTTAATTTTTCTAGTTAGTTTATTTTAAAACCAGTCTAATTAAATTTTACCTTTATAACTTAATTACTAGTTAATTTACTTTAAAACCGGCATAGTTAAATTTAACCTTTATAACTTAATTTTTCTAGTTAATTTACTTTAAAACCGTCTAGTTAAGTTTTATATAGCTTAATTTTTTACTACGCGTTTTGGTGTAATATATTTTTGAAATTTTAAAAGTTTTGATACTAAAATATTGCTCGTGGCTGTGGCTCGTAGTATTTTTATGTAGAAATATTGCTCGTGAATGTGAAATATTATTATAAAATATGTTCGTGAGTGCGTTTCATATTATTATATCAGATGCAATTTTTAATATTTTAAAATTTAATAAAAAAATTTATGTTATGTTAATATGATTAACAGATTGTTCATGATACACTTTTTATTTCATCAAAAATACATCACCGCACGATAATTACAAAAATATATATATGAAAAAAAATAAGCGGTCTAGTAATTTAAAAGAAATTAAATATTTTAATTATATGATTCTCTGAGAACGAGAACTAACACACTATATATATTTGTGTCACCATTAGGAGGGACACATTTTTCTACACTTTGGTAAGGCATCCGTGCTCTTGGTTTCATTGCATACCACCTAGAGTGTGATTCTTAATACTTTGATTGCTTATTTTTTCATACTTTTTCGTTGGTGAGTATTATGCCCAAAAGGAATACTTGCCGCGTCATAACCGAATCAATGGGAAGAGGCTGATGGAAAAATGTTTGGCAAGTGTGGCAAGCGTGAGTCTAGCCAATGTTATGAGCCGAAAATCAATTCTCCATACGAGGGAGGCAGACATAGTTGAGAAGTAAGATGACACATGCCGGGATTTGAGAAACTCATCTAAAGAGACTTGATGAATCTTTTGTTTAGTGGTGCTTGCTATCAGGATGCCATTTGGTTCTACAAATAAATGTTTAAACAAAAAGTATTTGGTCAACTTTTTTTTTTAACATTTTATTGATGAAAATAAATATCTAGCCTAGGAGACTAGACTGGATAACAATATTACACCCAATTAAATTCATCAAATACATAAATTTTCAAAACGAAAAACAACACCAATTTCCCAATTCAATCCCACTTGTTTACCCCTATTCTTCACCCAAAGGATACTTCATCTTTCGAAATTCTTCTTGATTATACTAATTGAAACCCTTTACTTTCAAAGAGAGCTTTGTTTCTTGCTTTTCATAAACACCAACACGCTGTGAGGATCACCGTGTTCGTGTGTCTTGCTTTGTTCTTTGTCTTCTCTTAGTCGCTACCCGCTAGTGTGGTCAGGGGCAGATCTAGCCATGGTTGAGGGGTAGTCCGAGCTACCCCTCAACTTTCTTGGCATAGTACATTATCACTGCAAACTATTTTCTTCTTCTTTATTTTTTGAATCAGCTACTCCTAAATAAAAACTTTTTCACCTATACCACCTGTCAACTTTTCATCTAGATTCGTCGCTGGGTGTGGTGGTTGTGAGTAGATCCAACATCTCAAAAGCATACACCGGGTTGATTTCGTACTAACTAATAAAAAATTGCCAATTTACCGAGGCGATATACCATGGACTTAACAAATAGTGGTCCATCGATTCCTTCTAGCCTTCACATAATGGACACCACTTTATTTCACCAACTGTGTTTCTTTAAAAAGGGCATCCGAGGTCACGATTCTCCCTATCTCCACTTTCCAATTAAAAAGATTTACCTTTAAGGGTACCAATTTATTCCAATCCAAGATGAAATTCGTAGGATATGGAGATGGATATTTTGGAATTGTCAAACCGATTTCGTTGTGAATGTGACAACGTGCCGTCCTTCTCTAGTTCGCACACCCACTAATCATCTCATTCATTCATAACAGTACCCGGTAAGATCATAAGGCAATCCCAAAATTCTTGAACTTCGATAGGGGTACACGGTTCCTCCATCCACGTCCAATTCCACCAATCCATGGATAAGCCGTCCACCGTTTTGTCTCTAATTGTACATCTTTTGGGACATTCTAATGCTAATAAATTTGGGAATTGATCACATAATGGTTTATCTCCAACCTACTTGTCTAGCCAAAAGCGAATATATTCGTCATTTCCCAATAACCCTTGATCGAACCAAAGTTTGGTAAAATGATTCTTTAAAATTTTTGCGGAGTAAAGTTGTGTCGGACACATTATTTACCCGTTATCCATTACTGATTTTAATTTCACTATAAAATTCAAAACCATTCATTAAATGAGTCTTTTTTACGGGTACCATCCCTACTCCAAAATATAACTAGTTCTTTATTTTATTTATCTACTTTAGTTGTGCTATTTAATTGAAAATTGAATTCATGTGTTTATATTCATTTTTTTAATATATTAAATGTCACACCTCCATCTCAGGCCTAGGAGCGTGACCCAATAGTTGATACCAACATTGTAAATAAATCAGAGTTGCTTTAGTTTGCGGAAGACTTATAAAACTTCAAGGATCAAAACATTAACTTTTATATATACATTCAAAGACGGGATTATAAAACACCCGTTTAAAGTTGTTAACCAAAGATTACTCGTTTTATGTTTACAAACCACCATTTATGTTTATACAAAATAAAATCCGAGCCATCGGATATATAAGCACTTCGTCACTTCAAGTGCTAAACTTGTTCACCTGCAAAATGTAAGAAAATACGTCAGCAACGAATGTTGGTGAGCATGCTGACGCAAAATAACTTCTTTTACTTTATTACCCCTCGAGGCTACGCCTGCCTCGGCCCAACACATTATAAACTTGAGCCTCTACTCTAGGTCACCTCAGCAAACACCGCAGCGTTCGACTTAGTTAAGTACCCGTAAATATACACATAAGGTCGTACTCCCTGCAGGAGAGCGTCCTACGACCAAGGGTGGTGCGATCATGCCCATACATCGCATAGTACCACCTATGTAAGGATCCAGACATATGTATACCACAGCCTGAGGGCTAGGTTCATACCCATAGTTATAACGGTTTTAGGAACACATAGTTCCTTGTAAACAATTTCATATAACAAGTTTGACTCATTTGAAAACAAGTTTAAAAGTTTGGGGGCGTATTCACCTTATTTCTTTAGGATCGGCTTCACTCACCGTCCAAGGGTCTTTCCCTTCTTTATCTCGCGCCTATAGTACGAGTATAAATATTTGTTAGTCGGATACACGATCAGGCTTAAGACCTTTAGTCTTATCTCAATCCTCGATGAACCTTTAGTTCATTTTCTTTTACTTGAAAACCTTTAGTTTAAAAGTAAATTATAAACCTTTAGTTTATATTAGAAACCCGACGTTTCTTCTTCTCTAAGAAACGTAATCATTTTATCTTATTATTTAAGAATACTCTTTATTCATTAAATAATATTTTCATAACAAAGAATATATACATATATACTTACACACATATATATGTAATCACAATATTCAATATTCATTCTTTCATTCATTTCTTTGTTATGTTTTCTTTTCTTTTATCGAGGTATCGAGTATAACCTCGACTTAGGGCCGGCTTAAGCCTTTAATATATTATTGAATCATATTGAATTCATTATTACGCCTAACCTTAGTGGCATATAGAAATCCTAGGGGCTCGAGCAGCACTCCAATGCCGCTTCTTTTCTCGAACAAATTGACGAACGCCAATCTTCAACACACGTTGGCACGTACTTCAAGAACATACACCATCTTGGTCAAAATGTGGGTGGAGGGTGGCACGAACTTCAAGGAATTGTCAATACGGAAATCGAGAATCGGGACACGCTTTACGAGGAAACAAGGCACGCTTATCTAGGTATATTCTAGAGATAGATTAGAGAGATGTGAGAGCAGATTTGGATGTGTAAAATGAACACCCCATGGCTGTTATTTATAGACGAAAAATTGGCTCCCATCGCGGTACGCGATGGGTCCCTCAGCAGACCTATCGCGTACCGCGATATAGGTCTGCTGACTCAACGCGTAGACCTGACACGTGTTGACACGTGGCAGGCATCGCTCCACGTGGCGACACGTGGCAGCATTGTTGCCACGTGGTGACACGTGGCAGCAGGTGGTGCCACCGTGTGCCACGTGGCACACGTGTCACGTTGTGTCAGAAGCTCCATCGCGGTACGCGATGGGCTTCTCCTTTTGTCCATCGCGTAGCGCGATAGGACAAGAAATCAGATTTTTCATTTCTAACCCTCAAGTTTGGCATTTGGCAATTTTAGTCCCTAGACTTTTGAAAAGTTGATACTTTGAACTCGAAATTTTCACGATGTTACATTAAAGGATTATTGGATTAAAATAATCTTAACTTTAATGTGTTAGTCAATAATAATCCCACCTGAGTTATTTCCCTCTGGCAGTCCCACATTTTTCATGTTTTTTGTTTTATGATCCCCCGTTAAAAATAACTAACGTGGTTAGTTTTTTGCTTATGTGGCTTGATGAGTTGGCATTTTAAAATCCTACGTGGCTTTTTTTTTTCTAGGCATTTAAAAATCCTACTTACTTCACCTTAACCTTGTCGGACCTCCACCGACGAAAACCCAATGAAGTCACCGGAGGTTTTTCCTTCACCATTTTAAGCTCAGCCGGCAAGAAACAACGGTGGGGTACGACGGTTTTCGTCGTCATTCTCCGTTGCTTCTGACGTCTTCATCTTCTTCTCTGGCGCCGTCGTTGCGTTGCTTCTCATCTGGACTTTCTCAAACCCTCAAACACCCACAACACCAAACTATGAAAGACCTGTTTCCGATCTTAAATCCTTAATTTTCGTCACGGGCAACGCTTGTGTCAGCGGTTTTACTGGTTTAAACCCAAGATCCGACCCACCCGACCCGAATTTCTATGGACCCGACAGTCGGGGTACACTATCAACAACCGAATTAAAAACTGGGATGAAAAGAGAAAAGAATGGTTGAAACAACACCCTTCATTTGGGCCGGGTTTCGGAGAATGGGTGGTTTTGATATCCGGATGTGGAATTAGGACTCAAATCGATCATTTGGGGGGTTAAATGGGTGAGGGATTTCAATTAATTTGCCCAGAAAGACAAATAAGTCATGTAGGATTTTTAAATGTCAACTCATTAAGCCACATCAGTCAAAAACTAACCCCGTTAATTATTTTTAATGGGGAATCATAAAACAAAAAATATGGAAAAGGCTGTTAGAGGAAGATAACTCAGGTAGGATTATTTTTGGCCAACACATTAAAGATGAGATTATTTTAATCCAATAATCCTATATTAAATGAGAAAAGAAAATAAATAATGAAAAGTAGTAAATCAGTTTAATGGCTTAAATAGATCAAAGATATATGCTAAAATACATATATTTATGAAGGGTAAATTTAAAATACAAAGTACAATAAAAATGAGAATGGTGAAAGAGAATTTAATCCATTGATCTTAAATTTGGATGGTGGAGATTAATTTAAGAATAAAAATAAATGAAAAATGCATGAAGGTAATAACTCACTTATGATGACTTTCTCTCTCCATCATTTTAATATGTCTAAAACTTTTCATAAAACATTTTTTTACCATAATAAAAGCGTATTTTTATCTTTAATATGAATATCATACTGTTATATAAAAATAAAAAAATTAGCGGGTCTTTTATATTGTGTTATTTGGTTGTCCATTGTATTTTTAAATTAAGTTTTTCTATACATATATAGATTTTGGTCATTGTGTTTTTCAATCAGTTCTCATATTAAAGATAAAAATTAAAAAAACATATTACATCATTGTATCTTTTTGTTCGTCATTGTTTTTTTATGCTCAACATTTGTCTTTCTACTTATCATTGTGTTTTAGTCATTGTGTTCAATATTCACTTAGTTGAGAAAAATAGTATCATGTTCATTGTGTATTACGTTCAAATCATTGTGTAATATGTAGATTCCATTGTGTTTTACGTTTCAAGTCATTGCATTATATATATTTACCATTGTGTCTTACGTTTAGCGTCATTGTGTTATATGTATCATTATTGTGTTTTACATTTTATGTAATATGTATTCATTATTGTGTTTTATGTATTAGATAATTTGTTGATATTTTTCATTATATTTACATATTATTACACAACGGTGTTATTAGTATTTAGGAAAAACACAATGATCAGTTAAAAGACATAATGGCGAAAAAAACACATTGACAAACAGAAAGACACAACGACGAAAAAATACACAATGGTACGTAAAAAGACACAATGATGTAATTTTTTTTATTTTTATATAACAAAATCGCACTCATATTAAAGATAAAAAAACTTTTGTTATTATGGTGAATTTTATTTAAAAAAAAAATACCGTATGAAAAAATTATACACGTTTAAAAATGATGGAGGAATTAACACGTGACATGCATGCGGAGAGAGAAAACGTGTACTATTAATTTTATACCCTTTTCTCATTTGGTCCTTACTTGACACATATTAATTAATTATAGCTTCTCACACTTTTTATTTTTGTTGATCTTTATAAAATAACTCAACCATACTTATGAATTTACAAACTTAAAAGAAATGTTAAATGTAAAAACAAAACTGGCATGTATATTTATCTATTTTGTAGCATTTTAAAATTTTTTTAACCCGCTGAAGTCTGAACACCAGTTTTGCTGTTTGGCAAATTGCAAGAATTTGATCGAATAAATGGATCAAAAAGACAAGTGGCCCATAAGAAGTAAACTAGCTCACCATTAGCCCACTTCATATATTTCTCAGTTAATTTTAACAAACAAACCAAAAAAAAAAAAAGTGAGAAAGAGAGAATTCTTGTTTTGGTCCATATGATTTGTTGATTTTAACTGTGAAGAGGTAGGTCCCAGTAGAGGTGGTTAGGACCCGCAAGACTCCCTTAAAAGGAGACGTCTGCGCAGTTGAACACGCAAGACTCCTTAAATGGACGTCTGCGCAGTTGAACACGCAGACTTCACCATAGGGACGTCTGCGCCGCGACCTACCAAACCCGCAGGACCCACCACGCTCAGAGTTGTGACGACCTCACATGCGGTACGCAAGCTGGTCTCGCAGGAAATGCCTCCCTATGGTTTCCAAGTAACCCGCCTGTTCCCGCAGGCACGGGTACCCGCCATTAGGGACTGGCCACCCGCGCAGCATGGCTACACGCATAAGGCTCAAACTCATAATAATTCAGTAGTCACCTGAAGAAGGAATGAGCAAAGTCGGGAACATTCCCGCATAAAGGCGGGAGGGGGAAAACTCCCGCCTAAATGAGCCAGTCCGTATAATAATGGAGGATCTTTTGTGTGATACCTGACGAGGTATGGACAAAAGATCTGACCAAGGATACGACAGCTCACTGACAGCAGCATGGCAGACAACACGCCACAGCACTGTGACCAATAGCCGCCGCCTACTCACCAACTCCTGCCATACCACGTGCCTAGTCTGTAGTTGGTGGAAAAGGAAAAGTGAACAGCACGCCTGGTCACTGTCAGCCGCTACCTATCCACCAATTACCAGCAGAGCACGCGTGTAGGCCACAGTTGGCAGAGTACTAGGCCGGCTAAACCTCCTTGGAAACCCACCTTCGGCTATAAAAGACATCAAATGGTATTATCATTTCATCATCTTATATCATCTAATATCTTGTATAATTTACCTGATAACTGCTCTAGTATTCTTAATATACTTTTATATTCAAAGAGTAATATAGACTGATTCTCACGCCGGAGGGTGGTCACAAGGAAGAACCCCCCCTTTCTTAGTGACGAGCTCACGGTGTCTGTTTTGCAGGTTATCGGAAGAACCATCTTGCCGGAATTAACCCCTCGTGGGAAACGTCTATCTAACCCTCAGGTTACTTGTAATCTGTCGGGGTTCGACTAGTGTTTCTTCATTGGCGCCATCCGTGCATAAAGCTAGAACTTTATTTTTCTCCAGTTTTTTCAAAATCTCTGGAAAGATGGTTAAGGATACTCCGGTCCCAAAACCGAGTAACCAAGAGACTCCGGTTATCACAACCCCAGCTACTGGGGGAGATACCGAATACACGAACTTTACGAACACTACCCCAGTTACCCAAGCCGGGGCAAGTGGAGTAAATAATCGTTCACTGGGATTCAATGATACCCAGATAGAGAAACAACGAACGAGGCTCCCCTGCCAAACTCTTGATGAAGTTAAGGCGTGGGCGGAGGCACGTCAGAAAAAGTTCCAAGCTGAGTTGGACGAACGCCTGCGTTCCGTCCAACAGGCTTACGAATTTGGAGGCACACACCAGCTCAACATGAGCAGTGAATGCGAATCCTCGGATGAAGATTGGGAGGAATCTGATTCCGACGCGAACCCTCGCCTTAGGGTGAAAGGGAAGCGTAAGAGAACAGACTTCCAAACAAGAAATTTCGGAGAGCCTTTCGAACAAAGGAACGCGGAGGCAAAGTCTCGTGACTTTTCCAAAACCTTTAGACCTACGGTTGCAAACGCAGGAACTTCCAAGTTTGCAAGGGACATTGCGGAAGCAATCGCCCCAAAAGGTGCCAAACAGATGCCCAACATTGGCACCTACGACGGCATATCCGACCCGGATGATCATCTGAACAGGTTCATAGCGGGGGCAACCGTCAGTAACTGGACGGAGCCCACGTGGTGTTACATGTTCCAGATGACACTGGTTGGAGCAGCAAGAGCGTGGTTTGACCGTTTACCGGTCCACCACATCTTTGATTGGGCGGACTTTCAACACAAGTTCAGCCAACACTTCAGTCAACAGAGGAAATATACTGAAGAACAATGGACAATACTCAACTGCGTTAGAGATAAAAACGAGCCTTTGCTAGATTTTATTACTCGCTTTAACTCAAAGAAGCTGAGTCTGGGTGTTATAAGCGAAGACCTTGTTCGCGCAGCTTTCATTCACGGCGCGGATTACCCAGAGCTTATCCGCACGTTGACGGGTAAAGATGGCATGCCATCCACATGGGATGCCATCATGACGGCAGCCAAGCGCTTTGCCGAAACAGAGAAGCAACTGGGTAGAGATCTGCCCAAGACTACAGACTTCTATACGCAAAGAACTAGAGAAAATGTCCAAACCGCCCAGCGGAACAAAAGGAGGAAGCAACACATGTGGCAGTCAAGGGTAAACTTTGACACCTCATCTAGTTCTCGCTCCTTCGCAGGCGAAAGAGGTAATACACAGCTGTTGGATCAGCAACCCAGGTGGACGCCGCTCACTAAAAGTGTCACGGAGGTATTCACCACGGAGAAGCTCCCATGGCCAAAAGCTCCGAAGATCCGACAACATCCGGATGCAGATCAAAGCAAGTATTGTGACTTCCACGGCATAAAAGGCCACAATACTGAAACGTGTTCCTCCTTGAAAGATGTTATCGAAACATTTGTCAAGAATGGCAGACTCCGACACCTGGTGGCATCAATTAAGAACGGAGGGAAGAATGACAACCGATACAGAAACAACGGGCGAAAGCCAGTTGACATCAGTATCCACATGGTACAGGGTAACATCATGGGTAGGAAGAGACGAGCGACAGAACCGTGTGCATGGAAAGAGGCCGAGGTACGTTTCCCACGAGTGCCGGGAGGACCCAGCAAAGAGGGCCCTATCATCATCAAAACCCAGCTGGGGCATTACATCACTTCCCGCACTCTCGTTGACAACGGCGCTTCATCAACGGTTATGTACAGACAGTTCTTTGACAGGCTAGACGAGGAAGACAAGGGGCGGTTAGAAACGGTCTACGCCTCGATGGAAGGATTCGATGGCAGCACGAACACCCCCCTTGGTATCTTATCTTTCCCCGTCACTATTACGGATGGGAACCGCTCACGCACAGAGGATGTGGATTTCGTTGTCATGAGAAAGCCACATCACACATATGACATCCTCTTCGGAAGAGATGGGATGGCAAGGTTCAATGCCGTTGTATCTTCGGTCCATGGCATGATGGGATGGCCAACGGCGGCAGATGTAGCAATGATCACCGGCGTTCCCCAGGTATGTATCGCATCTGTCTCTTCCAACCCCAAACCAAAAATGGCCAAACGCACATTCACCGAACCAGAAGAATGGGCTTTCAATGGCAAATACCCCGATCAGGCGGTCACCATCGGCCCAACAATCACTGACCCCGCACGCACCTTACTCAAGCGCTTACTACAGAAGAACGCTGATATCGTTGCATGGAAACCAGCAGACATGACTGGTGTACCTCGAGATAAAGCGGAGCATAAGCTCAAATGTGACCCGGCTTTTACCCCGGTCATACAAAAGCGTAGAGTAATGGGGGCAGAGCAAGCTAACGCGTGTAGAACCCAAGTCAAGGAACTCCTTGACGCGGGCATCGTGCGCGTTAGCAGATATCAAACTTGGGTTGCAAATCCCGTTATGGTACCAAAGGCTAACAAACAATGGCGCATGTGTATAGATTTCAAAGATCTGAACAAAGCATGCCCCAAAGATTGTTACCCGTTACCCGAAATTGATCTCAAGGTAGATTCGTTAGCACCGTTTCGCCTTAAATGCTTCCTTGATGCGTATAAAGGATACCATCAAATCCACATGGCCGTTGACGATCAAGATAAGACCGCATTTCGGACGCCCGATGGCACATTCTGTTACCAAATGATGCCATTCGGACTTAAGAATGCCGGGTCCACATATCAACGCCTAATGGACAAAGAGTTTCACGCCCATATCGGAAGGAACCTGGAAGTATACATGGATGATCTGGTCATCAAAAGTCTTGACCCGGAAGCGATGTTGAAAGACATCGAAGAAACATTCAACACTCTCAGGAGGATAAACATGAAGCTTAACCCGAGCAAATGTTCTTTCGGGATGGAAGAAGGGAAGTTCTTAGGAGTCATCGTTACAAAAGATGGCTTCAGAGCGAACCCTGAAAAGGTCGAGGCCATTGTCAAAATGGAATCACCTACTACCATCAAGCAAGCTCAGACACTGAACGGACGCCTAGTTGCGCTTAACCGTTTCTTGGCAAATCATGCGGAAATGGCGTTCCCGTTCGTGTCGACCCTGAGAAACTGTTTAAAGAAAACGCACTTCCGCTGGACACCAGAAGCGGAAGCAGCTTTTCAGGAAATTCGGTCACGCTTGATCGAACTTCCAACGCTCACAGCACCGGAAGCGGGAGAGGAGTTAATCCTATACCTCTCCGCAACAGACAGAGCGACCGGGGCCGTCCTGTTAGTCGAGCGAAAAGGCATCCAGTTGCCAATCTACTATGTTAGCCGCCTCCTAACGGACGCTGAAACACGGTATTCTACCCTGGAGAAATTAGTCTTAGCGCTGGTGCAGGCTTCACGCAGGCTAAGACGATATTTCCAGGGTCACCCAATTACTATTCTCACCAACTATAAACTTGCAAACGTTTTAGGCAAACCCGAATTGTCGGGACGCCTAGCCAAGTGGGCAATAGAATTGGGGGAATATGCAATAAAATACAAGCCACGACCAGCCATAAAAGGCCAGGTCTTGGCAGACTTTATTGCCGAGGTCCCCGCATCGCGAGAGAAGGAGTGCCAGGACGAGGCTCAGCCCTCTCCAGCACAAGACATCGACGAGGTCTGGCGACTTTACACTGATGGAGCGTCCAGCAGCGAGGGCTCAGGCGCAGGGTTAAAGCTGACCAACTCAACAGGCCAAGAATACACTTATGCTATTCGGCTAGACTTCCCCAGCACGAATAACGAAGCTGAATATGAAGCATTTTTGGCCGGGTTAAGGATTGCGCGTAAGATGGGAGTGAAAAACTTGGAAGCCCATGTAGATTCCATGCTAGTCGCCAATCAGATTAACGGGACGTACACGGCAGCGAACGACACAATGGCCCTGTACCTCGCTCAAGCAAAAACCCTCATGCGCGATTTTAACAGTTGTAAAGTCATACACGTCAAGCGTAGCGAAAACAAGTCTGCGGACGCGTTAAGTAAGCTCGCGTCACTGGCTTTCACCCATCTGGGAAAAGATATCCGCATCGAACTCCTCGGCGCACCATCAGTCCCGCACAAAGAGGTATGTGTCATCCAAACCGGCACAGAAACATGGATGACACCAATAATAAATTACCTTGCGGCGGGTATACTGCCAGAGTCAAAAGCACAGGCGAGAAAACTACGCTGTAAAGCACTGAATTATCAACTCATCGATGACATACTTTACAGACGTAACTTTCTTGGCCCCCTCCTAAGATGCGTCGATGACCAAGATGCTAACTACCTCCTAAGGGAGGTACACGAAGGCATCTGCGGGATACATGCAGGTCCACGCGCAGTTGTAGCCAAACTGAACAACGCGGGATACTTTTGGCCGGGGATGCATACGGATGCGCTGGCATACATCAGAAGATGCAGATCTTGTCAGCTCTACGCACCTAACACGCATCGCCCGAAGAATGATCTTGTTCCAGTCACCTCTTCGTGGCCATTTCAGAAGTGGGCCATCGATGTGACAGGCCCATTCCCTACAGCAGCAGGAAACGTTCAATTCCTAGTGGTGGCCATCGATTACTTCACCAAGTGGATAGAGGCAAAACCCTTAGCCCAAACGACGGCGAAACATATCAAAAAATTTATTTGGGAGTTTATCATCTGTCGTTTCGGGCTTCCACAAAACTTGGTGAGCGATAACGGCACCAACTTTGCTGACAAGAACCTACAACGGTGGCTTAAAGAACTTCAAATCACCCATACCTTTACCTCAGTGGCACACCCGCAGGGTAATGGTGAGGTGGAAAGAGCAAATAGGAGCATCGTTGATGGCATAAAGAGAAGGTTGCTGGAACACAGATCTGGCTGGGTGGACGAAGTTCCACATGTACTGTGGGCTCATAGAACAATGAAAAAGACAAGTACAGGAGAAAAACCATTCAGCCTCACTTATGGCACCGAAGCCATGGTCCCGGTCGAAATTGGTCTACCTTCACCAAGGGTCATGATGAAACCAGAGGACAACGACGCGGAGATACGGTTAGACCTTATGCTGACCGAAGAGCGCAGAGACTTAGCTGCAGCGCGTGAAGAGAACTACAAACGAAAAATGCAAAAGTACTACAACACGCGGGTGAAGCTATGCAACTTCAATGTAGGAGACTACATATTGCGTAACAACGAGGCTTCAAACCAAGAATGCCCAGGAAAACTGGCACCGGTCTGGGAAGGGCCGTACATTATCAAAGAAGTTCTGGGAAAGGGCGCATACCGGCTTGAAAGGCTCGATGGCACTCCCGTCCCACGAACATGGAACGGAGCTCAATTATGCAAATGTTACATGTAGATCAATTCCAAGTTTGTACAGGCCAAGAGCCGCTTTTAATGGAAATGATTCTCCTTAAAACATCGACGTTAATGGTTTTGCATTCATATATTGTCACACCCGGCCCTGAGCGGCGGAAACAGCCGGGCGCGCGCGAGTGGGGATTGATAATTAAGCACGGGCCATTGCAAACATTCAAAGTAAGATTTTCATTGCGCATGAAATGTTTAATACAAATACATTACATTGTTTAAAAATTACATAAAAACATCCAAGTATAAAAACTGTTGAAGATTTTCACGCCGTATCCCCTTGCGCGGCGGGAACAACCACGCGCATCGAAGGGATAGAACTAAAATCTTCCAAAAAGCTAGTTTTAGATGTTCAGCGTGAGGTGCTCTAAGTGTGACTCCATGCGCTACCTAGTTATCTCCTGAAAGACACGTAAAAACATTTGAATCAGTATAAACTGAGTGAGTTCACAAGTTTTAGTAACTTGATAAATCGTATTGCATCATAATCTTGATAAAAATCATTCTGAAACATAATTCTGATAGCATCATTAAAACACATGCTTGGTAAAACATAGTTCTATCAACACATTCTGATAAAATCGTCCCGCGGGTTACGCGCGAACATTTCTGGGAACTGTGCTCGTCTGTGTAAGTGGCGCTGCCACTACGAGCGAAACAAGTAATACCGTCCCGCGGGTTACGCGCGGACACATCTGAAAAACCGTGCTCGTCTGTGTAAGTGGCGCTGCCACTACGAGCGAATAATACCGTCCCGCGGGTTACGCGCAGACGTTGTGCCGGAAAACAAGGCGCTCGTCCATGCAAAGAGGCGCGACCCCTACGAGCGGGCTCAAACCCATAGTACTGCCCCATGACCATACTAGGCACTCGTCCATGCAAAGAGGTGCGACCCCTACGAGTGGGTGGATCAAACCAGCAGTCCCTACCCTTAGAGTTCCAATGGTAAAGTGATCACTTACTCGAGTTCTAGCGCACATACATCGAAAACCTTAGATAACCGTTCGCATTGCTCATTATGAAATATAATTTAAACACATAATCGCTTGCATAGCTTGTAAGTATACCATGATAAAACATTATTTAAGTACGTGTCCCTCGCCCCGAAAACAGTTTAAAAACAGTGAAAACAGCGAGAATAGGGGCTGTGAGACTCACCTGTGGTTCTTGTTAATGGATTAATCGAGATTCGGGTTTTCTTGGTGTTGGCCTCGGAATTGAAGGTCTAGAATGCGATTAAATAACAAGAAGTATATATATTAAGATCAAGAATTAGGAGAATATAAGGGTTGGAAAGCAGATCTCAAGGTTATATTCTTGGCTTACCTGGTAACAGGATCGGAAACGAAAACAACGGATGCTTGGGAGATGATTAGTGCAAGTTGCAGTTCTTAAGAGAGAAGTTTGAAGTGTGTTTTGGGTGATAGTTTAGGTTACATATTTATAGGCAAACTCAAGGGAACACAATCCCTTGCTTTAGGGGATTGTAATCTTTTCATATCTAGGTGTAATGATGATAAGGTATGGAAATTATTATTATTTATTTAAAAGTGGAGTAGTGGATAAAAGATTTTGATTTGATTTGGTCAGGACATGCAGGTCTGGGGTTGGTGAGAATGGGGTGGCTGACAGTTGACTTTTCATGTTACAGTGTGCTTTTTCAGGTACTTTTATCAGTGTACAGTAAAAAGTGGAAAATCTCTGAAACACGCTACTGTTTCCTTTTGGGCGGGAGTAATCTCCTTACGTCTGGAGAATAGACTAAGTGTTCTGTGCGTATCACTTTGTGCGCATAGCTTTCTGCGTGAAGGACATTTCTTTGCTGCGGGTAGGTGCGTAACCTTCTCGCAGTTAGGACATTGAGTTTCATTTGTAGATTCTCCAGGTGGTCTTGGTATTTCAACATAGTGATCAGTTATGTTGAAGTCAATTCCATCTTGGAGCTTCAGACAAACTAGCTCTCAATGTTCCCGCCATGCGGGGAGGTTAGTTCCCTTCCGCACGCGCATAAACGATTTAGGATGCACCCGCCTTAGCATCATGCGGGATGGTCAACCCATTAGACAACATAACGTTAAGGTACATGAAAACATAAAGCCAAAACATTCGCGCATGGCGCATATAACATATGCCCACACTGGTTCTTAACATGGCGCGCTCGCGCAGGGCGCACATAACAAATGCACGCGCTGATTCTAATATGGCGCGCTCGCGCAGGGCGCACATAACAATTACCTAATATTTAGGTTGATTACTTGGTTTAAGGGATTGGGAATTTACCGGGTGTCACATTCTCTCCCTGTTAAGCAAATTTCGTCCCGAAATTTAGGAGATGTTGCTGGCAGAAGCCATGCTCTGAAAGAGGTGTGGGTATTTCTTGCGTATTTGATCTTCTCTTTCCCAAGTGAATTCAGGCCCACGCCTTGATTTCCATTGAACCTTTACTAACTTGATTTTGCTTCTGCGCAACTTTTGTTCTTTCCAACCGGTTACTGCTATAGGTTCTTCTACGAAGTGCAGCTGTTTGTCGATGTGAATCTCTTCCAACGGCAAAATCAACGTTTCGTCAGATAAGCACTTTTTGAGGTTGGACACATGAAACGTATCATGAACTCCACTGAGTTCGGCGGGTAAACGGAGTTTATAAGCAACCGGACCGATCCTTTCCAGGATCTCAAATGGTCCAATGTAGCGCGGATTCAACTTTCCTCGCTTGCCGAAACGGGGGACTCCTTTCCATGGAGAGACTTTCAAAAGTACTCTATCCCCTACTTGAAACTCCAACGGTTTCCTTCGCACATCTGCGTAGCTCTTCTGTCTGTCGCGCGCTGTCTTAAGGCGATCCCGTATCTGAAAAATCTTGTCTGTTGTTTCTTGGATCAATTCTGGACCAGTCATTTGCTTGTCACCCACTTCAGCCCAGCACAGTGGGGATCTACACTTGCGCCCATACAAAGCTTCAAACGGCGCAGCCTTGAGGCTTGTGTGATAGCTGTTGTTGTAAGAAAATTCAACCAATGGGAGATGAGTATCCCAGCTACCTCCGAAATCGATCGCGCACGCGCGTAGCATATCTTCCAATGTCTGGATTGTTCGCTCGCTTTGCCCATCCGTTTGAGGATGATAAGCTGTACTCATATCAAGGCGAGTACCTAGAGCTCCTTGTAACGATCTCCAAAACCTTGATGTGAACCGACTATCTCTATCAGAAATGATGGACACTGGGACTCCATGTTTTGAAACTACTTCTCGAATATACAATCGGGCTAACTTTTCCATCTTATCGGTTTCCTTGATCGGCAGGAAGTGCGCTGACTTAGTTAGCCGATCCACAATAACCCAGATCGTGTCGTAACCCCTAGGTGTCCTTGGCAATTTGGTGATGAAGTCCATAGAGATTTGTTCCCACTTCCACATGGGAATTTCTGGCTGTTGAAGCAACCCTGATGGTTTCTGGTATTCAGCCTTTACCTTCGAACACGTCAGGCACTTACTGACATACGTCGCGATGGCGCCTTTAAGATTGGGCCACCAATACAGCGCTTTAACATCTTGGTACATCTTGTCTGCGCCAGGATGTACGGAATACCGCGTCTTGTGAGCTTCGTTTAATACTTGCTCGCGCAATCCTCCCTTGAGAGGGACCCATATGCGGTTAGCAAAATACCGAGTGTCGTTCTCTTTGAGCTCCAAATCCTTAATCATACCCCCAAGGGATTCGTTTTTAACAAACTCTGGTTTCAAGGCTTCTTGCTGAGCGTCTCGGATGCGGGTAGAGAGATCTGCGCGAATGGTCAACCTTAGAGCCTTGACTCGTAGCGTTTTTATTCGCTCCTTCCTACTTAGCGCGTCTGCTACCACATTCGCCTTTCCAGGGTGGTACTTAATTTCACAATCATAATCATTCAACAACTCCACCCATCTTCGTTGCCTCATGTTTAAATCCTTTTGATCAAATATATGTTGAAGGCTCTTGTGATCCGTAAAGATTATACACTTTGTACCATAGAGGTAATGGCGCCAAATCTTTAGCGCGAAGACAACCGCTCCAAGTTCCAGATCATGCGTTGTGTAGTTCTTTTCATTGGTCTTGAGTTGGCGCGAGGCATACGCTATGACTTTGTCTCGCTGCATAAGGACACATCCGAGTCCCTGATGTGAAGCGTCGCAGTAAACGACGATGTCATCCGTCCCCTCGGGTAAAGACAAAATTGGCGCACTACATAATTTCTGTTTTAACATTTGAAATGCCGCTTCCTGATTTTCGCCCCAAACAAACTTCTTGTCTTTCTGAGTTAGCGCGGTCAGTGGTAGAGCTATCTTGGAGAAGTTCTCAATGAAGCGTCGATAGTAGCCAGCTAGTCCTAGGAATTGCCTCACCTCAGTTGGGGTTTTTGGCGCTTCCCAGTTTTCGATGGCCTTGACTTTGGAAGGATCAACGTGTATTCCTTTCTCGTTTACAACGTGACCGAGAAAATGAACTTCTCTAAGCCAAAACTCGCACTTGGAAAACTTCGCATACAACTTTTCTTTCCTCAACAATTCCAAAATCAATCTCAGGTGTTGCTCATGCTCGGCCTTGGTCCGAGAGTAAATCAGAATATCATCTATAAACACAATCACAAACTTGTCCAAGTATGGTTTGCACACGCGGTTCATCAGATCCATGATCACAGCCGGCGCATTAGTTAGTCCGAAAGGCATCACTAAGAACTCATAATGGCCGTATCTAGTTCGGAAGGCTGTTTTCGGCACATCTTCCTCATGGACCCTAAGTTGGTGGTATCCTGACCGTAGATCTATCTTCGAATAATAACTTGATCCCTGCAACTGGTCAAATAAGTCGTCAATCCTCGGTAAGGGGTACCGATTCTTGACTGTCAGCTTGTTCAGCTCCCTATAGTCAATACACATCCGGAAAGAACCATCCTTCTTCTTAACAAACAGCACTGGAGCTCCCCAAGGTGAAAAGCTTGGGCGTATGAAACCCTTATCCAATAGTTCCTGTAACTGATTGGATAGCTCTTGCATCTCAGATGGAGCTAATCGATAAGGCGCTCGAGCTACTGGCGCAGCTCCTGGGGTTAAATCAATACGAAATTCGACTTGTCGCGGCGGCGGTAATCCGGGCAAATCTTCAGGGAAAACTTCTGGAAATTCGCGCACTACTGGTAAGTCTTCAATTCTTCGCTCATCTCCTTTCTTCTCTACAACATGCGCCAGGAAGGCGTAGCACCCTTTCCTTAGGCACTTGCGCGCTTTTAGGCACGAAATTAGTTTCGTCGCAACTCCCCTTCTTTCCCCTTGAATCACCAAGGTTTCTCCGTTCAACAGTGGGACCCGAACCTGCTTCTCATGGCAAATAACTTCCGCGTGGTTCTCGACTAACCAATCCATACCTACCACAATGTCAAAACTTCCCAAGTCTATTGGCAACAAATTAATATTGAACCCGTGACCTCCCATGACTATTACACATTGTTCAGTTCTTTCGTTCGCGCATAACTGCCTACCATTGGCTAGTTCTATAGTATAAGGCGTGTCTAGCCTACTGCTTGCTAGGCCTAGGGAGTTTTTAAACTCAGCGGATATAAAACTTAGGTCAGCGCCAGTATCAAATAAAACAGATGCAAAATGGCCGTTAAGCAAAAACGTACCGGTTACCACATTCGGCTCTTCTTTAGCTTCGCCGGCGCCGATCACAAAAGCTCTCCCGCGAGCTTGGTTTCCCTTTTGCGGGCAATCCCGACTAAAATGCCCTGGCTTCCCGCATGCGTAGCAGTTGTCGCTCGCTCCAGCTTCTCTGACACGGCAATTCATCGTCTTGTGCCCTGGTCTGCCACATTTGGCACATTCGATTCTTGCGCATTCACCCTCGTGGTGATACTTGCATTTGTTGCACCATGGGCGAGGCCCGCTGTATCCTTTCCTTGATGGCTCCGCGGCTTGGATCGCGTAAGCCCTTACGCTCTCCTGCTTCTTGAACGGTGGTTGCTTGGAGTCGGACCCTCGGTGGTGAGAGTTCCACTTCCTCTTGAGATCAGAGGTTCGCTGCTCGATTCCGCGCGTAGTTAACATACCCGCACGGACCGTATCCCTTGTAAGGGTGATGGCCCGCGCTACCGCCTCATCAAAGGTTGGAGGCGCTGCGGCGTTGAGCGGAACCCTAACAACAGGAGGTAACCCAAAGATATACCTCTCGATCTTCTTTTCCTCCGTGTTTGCCATGTCTGGCACCAACTGGCAAAGCTCGTTGAACCGGTTGTTGTAGGCGTCGATATCCGTTCCTACCATGGTGTGGTTCCAGAATTCCTGCTGCAGACTCTGGATTTCTGCGCGAGAGCAGAACTTTCTCATCATCATCTCCTTCAGCTCCTCCCAGGTTTTGTGAAGAGCAACTTCTCGCCCCAAGGTCTTCACTTGAAACTTCCACCAAGATGAAGCTGCTTCTTGGAACATGCAGGTCGCGTAAAGGACCTTCTGGTTCTCACTACATCCGCTAATGGAGAGAACTGTCTCCATCTTGTCAATCCAGTTGTAGAGCCCAATGGCCCCTTCGGTGCCCTTGAATGGCCAAGGCTTACAGGCCATGAATGTCTTGTAGGAGCATCCTTTGTCCAAGGCTCCTGATTCGGGTTCTGGGGTCTCATTCTGACGACCCTGACTTGATTCGGCCTTGCTGGCCTCATGTGTCGCGATCGCTTGCGCGATTATTTCCGCGAGTTCCTCGGGTGTCATGGTAATTCCCTTGGCTTTAGTTGGAGGCATTCTCGCTTTAAAAGAGAATGAAAATATATTAAACTTAGCGCATTTACTCTGAGCACATAATGTTCTTTATCTTTATTCACTAGACACTGTGTGACCCGTGTTCCTAAGTGTGTGTATAGTTTCTTTTGAAAATATTTTCTTTGAAAAATATTTCATGCGATTCCCCAACGGTTATAGTCTAGGTTAAAACTTCTTTTCCTAGTTCGCTATAACCAGTGCTCTGATACCAATCTGTCACACCCGGCCCTGAGCGGCGGAAACAGCCGGGCGCGCGCGAGTGGGGATTGATAATTAAGCACGGGCCATTGCAAACATTCAAAGTAAGATTTTCATTGCGCATGAAATGTTTAATACAAATACATTACATTGTTTAAAAATTACATAAAAACATCCAAGTATAAAAACTGTTGAAGATTTTCACGCCGTATCCCCTTGCGCGGCGGGAACAACCACGCGCATCGAAGGGATAGAACTAAAATCTTCCAAAAAGCTAGTTTTAGATGTTCAGCGTGAGGTGCTCTAAGTGTGACTCCATGCGCTACCTAGTTATCTCCTGAAAGACACGTAAAAACATTTGAATCAGTATAAACTGAGTGAGTTCACAAGTTTTAGTAACTTGATAAATCGTATTGCATCATAATCTTGATAAAAATCATTCTGAAACATAATTCTGATAGCATCATTAAAACACATGCTTGGTAAAACATAGTTCTATCAACACATTCTGATAAAATCGTCCCGCGGGTTACGCGCGAACATTTCTGGGAACTGTGCTCGTCTGTGTAAGTGGCGCTGCCACTACGAGCGAAACAAGTAATACCGTCCCGCGGGTTACGCGCGGACACATCTGAAAAACCGTGCTCGTCTGTGTAAGTGGCGCTGCCACTACGAGCGAATAATACCGTCCCGCGGGTTACGCGCAGACGTTGTGCCGGAAAACAAGGCGCTCGTCCATGCAAAGAGGCGCGACCCCTACGAGCGGGCTCAAACCCATAGTACTGCCCCATGACCATACTAGGCACTCGTCCATGCAAAGAGGTGCGACCCCTACGAGTGGGTGGATCAAACCAGCAGTCCCTACCCTTAGAGTTCCAATGGTAAAGTGATCACTTACTCGAGTTCTAGCGCACATACATCGAAAACCTTAGATAACCGTTCGCATTGCTCATTATGAAATATAATTTAAACACATAATCGCTTGCATAGCTTGTAAGTATACCATGATAAAACATTATTTAAGTACGTGTCCCTCGCCCCGAAAACAGTTTAAAAACAGTGAAAACAGCGAGAATAGGGGCTGTGAGACTCACCTGTGGTTCTTGTTAATGGATTAATCGAGATTCGGGTTTTCTTGGTGTTGGCCTCGGAATTGAAGGTCTAGAATGCGATTAAATAACAAGAAGTATATATATTAAGATCAAGAATTAGGAGAATATAAGGGTTGGAAAGCAGATCTCAAGGTTATATTCTTGGCTTACCTGGTAACAGGATCGGAAACGAAAACAACGGATGCTTGGGAGATGATTAGTGCAAGTTGCAGTTCTTAAGAGAGAAGTTTGAAGTGTGTTTTGGGTGATAGTTTAGGTTACATATTTATAGGCAAACTCAAGGGAACACAATCCCTTGCTTTAGGGGATTGTAATCTTTTCATATCTAGGTGTAATGATGATAAGGTATGGAAATTATTATTATTTATTTAAAAGTGGAGTAGTGGATAAAAGATTTTGATTTGATTTGGTCAGGACATGCAGGTCTGGGGTTGGTGAGAATGGGGTGGCTGACAGTTG